>NW_024384459.1:0-25000 GCF_016835505.1 Polypterus senegalus
TAGTGAAAGGGTAAGTGTCTGTGTTTCTGAAGGTCCATCTGGTTGTTATGTTTCAATCATTCCAACAGATGGTGCTTCACAAACATCAGCACTGCTTTTACAAATCTCATACCAAATGGCAAATAAGAGATATATGCGTTGCATTTGTCATTCCAACAGATGGCCCCTTCATAAATATTTTTAGTAATAAAATACATTGCATTTGTCATTCCAACAAATGGCTTATCAGAAACATTTTTAATCGTAAAATGCATTGCATTTGTCATTCCAGCTGATGGCACATCACAAACATTAACACTGCTTTCACAAATCCCATACTAAATGGCATATAAGAGATATACGTATTGCATTTGTCATTCTAACAGATGGTGCATCACAAACACTAACACTGTTTTTAGAAATCCCATACCAAGTGGCATATAATTGAGACATAGACATTGTATGGTGCACTACAAACTTCAACACTGAGGTCTACATTGGTTACTTAGATTACAACCCATCTTAAAAGGGTGGCAGAGCTAGCGAAACGGTAAGTGTCTGTGTGTCTCTGTATGTGTAGGTCAGTCTTGTTGTTATGTCTCTGTAATTCCAACAGATGGTGCATCACAAACATTAATTAACATTGCTGTTATGAATTGGCAAATAACAGAGACATATGTATTGCATTTGTCATTCCAACAGATGGCACATCACAAACATTAGCGCTGCTTTTAAGAATTCCGTACCAAATGGCTCAGAACAGAGACACACGCATTGCATGGTCCACTGCAAACATTAACGCTGTGGTCTACGTTGGCTACTTAGATTTCAACCCATCTTAGGCAGGCAGCAGAGCCAGTGAAAGGGTAAGTGTCTGTGTTTCTGAAGGTCCATCTGGTTGTTATGTTTCAATCATTCCAACAGATGGTGCATCACAAACATCAGCACTGCTTTTACAAATCCCATATCAAATGGCATGTAAGAGAGACATACATGGCGGGGCGCAGTGCAGATGTCAACGCCGAGGTCTACGTTGGTCACACAGCCAGTGTGTTTTTAAATGCACATCACTGAACATCACAGTACAGTACGACTGCTTCTATTGTCATGTGATGTCCTTCAGCTGAGTGACGGACTTCCTGTGGTTTCACTAAAGTGAAGTTTAACGGAGCAGTAAATGGACATGCCAATTATTTTTACATTGTTATGTGCCGATTGCAATCTGAACTTTGAGAACCAGTAAAGAGGAGTGCCTGTGCCATCCACGACTAGGCCCTGGCATATGGGGACAGTCCAAAAGTAATGGCTAACTTACCCCTCTTGGTGCAAAAGACTGATTGAGATGGCAGAGGCCAAGTGTTTTACATCCTCGGAAGCTACCAAGTGTGATTCATCCTTGAGGGGGAGCATCCCAAGTGTTATCACCCCGACCGTAAACCAGTTGTGTGTGACAAATCCTTGACATGGAACGAACCATGGAAGGAGCCAATGAAGTGGGGAGACAGGAAGGTGCCAGGATCCTAGTCGTTGATCCAATGTCATTCAGAGCAGCTCCTTCTCCACATTCGTGGTACAGGCAGTCTCAGCAGGGCTGAAGGAGATGAGGTTGGTGGTCTGTCAGATGACATATGTTGTGAATAATCTGAGATCTTCAGGGCCAATCAATTCACCATAAAGAGTCTGCAGAGAAGGCTACACAACTCTCCATGCAAATGCTGGAATTCATAAAAGAAAGACAGGGGGAGCATAAAGGACTACAGTTCCCAGAAATCCCGGGAAGACTTACGCCATTGGACAGCTTCAGATTTGCACAGGGGTGACTGGGAAGATGTGTCTCTACTTTTAAAAAGGGGACTCCGGAAAGGAATCGCGATCGTCTCCTTGAGTCCTTTTGTTTCATCTCTTTTGGATTACCAATTCAACCACCTTATGATCGCCATCATCTCTGGAGTTCTGTTCTTGTCCTGTGCCTCCTTGTGTGAGTGACTTCGACTGGACTGGAAAATGTCTTCGTCTGGCGAGCGTTCCCAATCAATCTTCAACAACAACCTGGTAGGACAAAACTTTGCAGTGCATTTAGGATGCCTTTCACAGGGGGGCTTCATTCCATTCATCATCATCATCATCGTTTCCATTTCGTCTTTCATCGGGTTTCAATTACTCGCCGTTTGTCAAAATATTCTCGCCGACAGGGAAACTGAGTGTGCGTCGTTTGTTAATTGTTTTTACCTTCATTACGCACAGAGCCTGTTGAATGGAGCCCAGGGTCACGTGAGCCCCTTGAGTTAACAAGACAGTGACCCTCGGTGTCCAAAGGAGGGAAGGGAGGCAGTAAGCTCCATAACACTCAACACAAGAGCGCCCCTCGGAGTCTGTAGTGCACTTTCTAAGGGGGGGGGGTCCCCTAAGTGTCCATACTGCACGCCGACCATTGAGTTACCAAAACACGCACCCCTTGCTGCCCATAGTGTGAGCATAATGGAAAGTTAAGTGGAGCGCACGCCAATTGAGTTACAAAAAGGTGCCCCACGCTGTCCCAAGTGTGCCCCCCTTAACGTTTCATAGACACTGTCCCTCACTTGCCAGTCCGTGTGGCATCCTGCATCAATTTACCGGCCCTGATTCTTGTTTAATATGTTGATTTTTCCGAATGGTCGTTTTTTACGTGTCTCCCCGGGTCAAAGCTGAGTGCGTTCCTGGGGTCCCCCGAAATAAAACTGATGTGAATCTGAGGCTCTAAGCATCCGCACTATTAGGCTTTCGTACAAAATCGATAAGGATCTCCGTCCACACCGGAGTTTACACATCGTGTCCATACTGAAACGGCCGAAAACGCACCTGACGTAGACCACTGCGGGGAAAATCCCGAAGGGACTGAGGAGTGAAACGTTCAGAAAGTGAAAATCCGATTCCCTTGTGGTTAAAGCGCTTTCAAGGCCTGTCGGGTCAGAATCCTACAGAAATGATTACATGAAGAGGCGACAACAAGGAGCCCCCACGTCACATTAATACGTGGATTACGACGGACGTCACTGCAGCGGTCACCCTGTCGTTAAATGAAAGCACAGCAACTGATCAACTCGATGGCCATTCGCCAGACGATCGATTATAAGAAGTCCTCAGCCAATCGGTGAGCACACAACTGTACGCGGAGCTTCTTCATCAGTGTCGGCGGATGTCTTTGCAGACATTTTTAATGTCCCTCAGGACCCCCAGGTTTACACCCTCTTCATGTATTGAATGAATAGCACCAGGATCATCAATTTTGCGGATGATGCCACTCGGCTTTGGCCTGATTTGCAGGAGAGATGAGACAGCCTACTGGAGGGAGACGGTATAACTGGTAACGCGGTGCCAGGACTGTGATCTCCCTTTGAATGTTAACAGAACAAAGGAGATGACTGCGGACCCTCTGAATCGGTGAGGCAGAGGTGGAGGGAGTGGAAACCTTTAAAGTTCTCGGGTGCTTCCAATAGTGAGGTTCTTACCAGGTCCATCCATCCATTTTCTAACCCGCTGAACCCGAATACAGGGTCACGGGGGTCTGCTGGAGCCAATCCCAGCCAACACAGGGCACAAGGCAGGAACCAATCCAGGGCAGGGTGCCAACCCACCGCAGGACACATACAAACACACCCACACACCAAGCACACACTAGGGCCAATTTAGAATCGCCAATCCACCCAACCTGCATGTCTTTTGATTGTGGGAGGAAACCGGAGCGCCCGGAGGAAACCCACGCAGACACGGGGAGAACATGCAAACTCCACGCAGGGAGGACCCGGGAAGCGAACCCAGGTCTCCTAACTGCAAGGCAGCAGCGCTGCCGCCCGTTCTTACCAGGTCCCACAATGCAATTCAAATATTGAAGACATCTCGAGAGCGTTTGTACTTCCTGAGCCAGCCAGGACCTCTGGGGGTCTGCAGAGAGGATTCTAACCGATGCCATCCTGGTCTGGTTTGCTAAATGCTCTGCACGGGACATCAGCAGGTGGCCAGGACTGCACACATGTTTTCCGAGGAACAGCTCTTCCATCTGTGGATGACACCATCATGAGGTCTCACAGTGTTATAAAGGGCAGCACCCACCCTCATCCCAGTCTATCCACACTCCGGCCATACTGGGACCACAGGACCACAGCCATGGATGGTTGCTGCCCATCACCTCTTCCTCTCACTTCTTCCTCTCACACCTTCGGACTTTGCTGGCACGCAGGTCCAGCCAGTAGTGGATCTTCTCCTGTTGCCTTTTGAATTATGTGTTTTGCTTCATTTGGGGGTCCCTCCTCTCTGGTGGGGGGTTCATATTCTTCTTTTAGTTCTTTTTTGGGTCCTTGTTTTACATTTGTGTTCCTTACGTGTGTTGCGTACTGCGCCTTGGTGATGTTCTGTGTGTTTTGTGTTTTGTGGGTGGTTCCATCAAGAGGCGGGGCCACCTGCCAATCACTGCCCCCTGCCCTATAAATCCTGATGGTCTCCCACAGTTCCTGGTGGTTCATTTCGAATGCACTTCTGAGTTCTGGTGACTTGTTGTGTTTTGGAACTTTTTGTGATTTTTTTTTTGTTTTTTTTACTGTGCTTGGGATTGATTGGACCCTGTGGTGGGCTGGCACCCTGCCCGGGGTTTGTTTCCTGCCTTGCGCCCTGTGTTGGCTGGGATTGGCTCCAGCAGACCCCCGTGACCCTGTAGTTAGGATATAGCGGGTTGGATACTGGATGGATGGATGGATTGATTGGATATTTTGACCTTTGACCCTCCTTTAAATTTCCGTTTTCTGATTTGTTTTTCCTTTCTTGTTCCTTTTGCTGCCTTTTTGTACTCCACGGAGCTCCATTGCTATTACAGAACTCTTTTGAGAAGATTACAGCCATGTGAAGGTTTTTCCTCTCTCTTTCCGCATTCCGATAGGCCGACTTCCCAGACGTGGCAGCCTCAGTCAGGAGGTCATTCGTCTATTGTGCCAAACGGAGAGAACAGCAGCGTGCAAAGTGGCATCCAGAATGGCCAGAGAGTCGCATTGCTTTTAGCGGATGCCCTTCGCTAGCCAACCTGCTGGGCTCAGCTGCAGAGGATTCTGTCATTTTGTCCTGCGCCCTGCCGTCAGCTTTTTGTCATTTTTGCCACACGTACAGTAAATGTGCCCGACTGAAGGCTGAAACGCGCCCATGAGGACCTCTTAGTGACAATTACAAGCTTAATGTCATCTTTTTTTTTCTTCTTTCTGGAACTGCAGGGCAGCCTGACACGGAGGCTCCATTATCTGCTGCTCTCACTTGGCCCCGTGTGCTGCTGTCTTATCTTATGACTCAACAAAACTCTGCAGCATTAATGGGGGGGCTCTGCCTGGTGGGCCTCGGGCTGCTTTCCCAAAGGTGGTGAGTAGCAGTCCTCCTTTATTCTTCTTGTCCCTGTGCTCCTCTTTCTTGGTTGTTCTCTTGTCCCGTTTTTCTTTTTTCTCCATTGTGCACATTTGTCTCTATTGTCCTTTGTTGTTTTCATTGTCCCTTTACTCCTTTATTTCTCTTGCCATCCGACTTGTCCCTTTATTTTTCTTCAATGTTGTCCTATGTGTCCCTTTCCCTTCGTTTGTCTTGTTACCCCTTATCTCTTTATTCCGTTTGTTCTTTCTACCCCCTGTGTCCCTTTGCTCCTCTTTCTTCTGTCGTTACTCTGGTCCTGTTACTCTTTTCTCCATAGCTCTTGTTGTATTCTGCTCTCCTCCATGTGCCTTCACTTCTCTTTATCTTGCTCTCCACTTTCTTGTGATCCTACTTGTCCCTTTACTCCTCTTTCCTGTTGTCCTTATTTTGTCCCTTGCTCTTCTTTATTCCGGTTGCCCCTTTATCTCTTCAGTCCTTATTATTCTTGTTGGCCTCTTTTCTCTTTGCTCCTCTTCTCCCGTTACTTTGTGCTCTTCTTTTATGTCCACTGCTCTCTATAGTCCTTGTTGAATTTGCTCCCCTCCATATTCCCTTTAGTCCTCTTTTCTCTTGTGGTCCCACTTGTCCTTTTACTCCTCGTTCTGTTGTCCTCCTGTCCCCTTTGGTCTCGCTAGTCCTTTTGTATCCTCTTGTTTCTTTATTCTTCCTTATTCTTACTGTCCCACATTAATGTCAGTTTTATTTCTATAGCACCTTTAAAGAAGCTGAATTAAGCTTACACACTGCGTATATACAGTATATCTATACACACTTGGGGGGCTGTGCCCCCTACTCGCTTCGCTCGCCCACCCCACAAACCATCCCCGGGGGCGCACTTCACACACTCGCATTGTGAAGGGGGCGGGGGCTGAACGCACGCTAAGGAGATGCAGACGGATCAGCTGCTGGCTTACAGCTGCTGCTACTGAGCTGCGTGATCTGCTTGTCGTGCTGCGCGTCGATCATTTAAAAGCCTGTACAGCAGCTGTCCTTTTGTCTCGTGGGATGTTCAAGTGTCTCTGAGAAATTGTTTGTCAGTAGGGCGTGACGTGCAAGAAGTCTCGTGGGACTTCAAAGTGTCTCTCTGAGATGATCACGTCTCGGCCCCAAATTTTTTTATATAATAGATCTAGATAGATATATATATATATATAGTGACGGCACGGTGGTGCAATGGGTAGCGCTGCTGCCTCGCAGTTAAGAGACCCTTAAGGGTTCGCTTCCCAGCTCCTCCCTGCGTGGAGTTTGCATGTTTTCCCCGTGTCTGCGTGGGTTTCCTCCGAGTGACATGCATGCCGATCCTAAACTGTCCCTGGCTGGTGTGTTCTTGGTGTGTGTGTGTGTGTGTGCCCTGCGGTGGGCTGGCGCCCTGCCCGTGGTTTGTTTCCTGCCTTGCGCCCTGTGTTGGCTGGGATTGGCTCCAGCAGACCCCCCGTGACCCTGTATTTAGGATATAGTGGGTTGGATAATAGATGGATGGATGGACTATGAAGGATTTATTTGTTAATAAATCATTTATTTGAATTGGGGCTTTGAGTCTGTGTGGTGGCATCTGAGGTTTGGGATGCTGCAGCGCCCTCTACTGGTCACAATATGTACAGAACATCAGAAATAACGATCGGTGCAGCTGTCTCCTCTGCGCACTTAACCCCTTAGCGTTCATATTGCAGTTATTACGTTACTTTTGAAGCAAAATAAAGACCGTACTCTGTGTCAGAGTTACAGACCCATATCTCTCATTAATACAGATACAAAACTGGGAGCTAAAGTTCTGGCCCGCCGCTTACAGAAAGTCATTAGCAAATGAATCCCCCCGAGCAGTGTGCTGTCATACGTTCACGGTCAGCCTCAGATAACTTCTGCACGTCAGTATTTCAGCTCCCTCCTTTCCTTTCCCTGGTTTTCCAAAAAGGCATTTGATCGCAGGAATTGGCAATTTTTATGGCACATCATAGACAGAATGGTTTAGTAAATCTGGTGAAGACCCTTTACTCCTCCCTCTTCTCCTGTCTGATTCAAATGTCCCAAGTCCCTTCACCATCAGTAGGGGAGTGAGGCCAGGCTGCCCTTTATCTCCTTTACTCTTCAACTTATCTCTAGAACCTGTCACACGCGTGCGCTTAGGAGGCAGTCAACAAACCCGGAGGTGAGTGAAATATCGAGAGACGGGGGGTTGATTTACGGTACTAACGCCTCTCTCTCTCTTCTGTCAGACAATAAGAAGAAAAATAACCAACCTTCCATACTTCTGGGCTCCCAAGATGGCCGCCGATCGTCACTTCCGCATCCGGCTCTCTCTGATGATGTCACTTCCGGCTCCATCAAAATGACGTCACTTCCAGTATTACCTCACTTCTGGCTCCTTCTGATGACATCGCTTTTGTCTACCAGTCACGATGTCATCTCCTGCCACATTCCTTCCACCAGCCGTTTGGTACTTTCTAGAAACGCCATTTTTATTGTATTCATTCATCATGTACTGTAAAGTATTTTGATCCCAAAATTTTGCCTTTTTTGCATTCCTTGTGCACTGGACATTATACAGGGATGGTCCCCAACTCTTCATTTTTGTGGAAATTCTTATAAAATTGCCATCCATAATTCCCAGCTTCTAACTCCTATTACAACTTCAAATTCCAGTCCTGTTGTATTCTTATGTGCCGATGACACCCTCCTCTACCAGGTGGCGCCCCGACTGACATCCCCGGTGTGCTAGAACTGTTCAGGTGTCCGGTTACAAAATCAATTGGTCTAAATCGTCCCTCTTGGCCCTTAATGATATGCGCTCTCAATTCTCCCTACCGTCTGTCATCCCCCTATCTGGTAGTAAAAGATATTTGGGAGCTGATATTCCTGCGTCAATCTCAGGCATATCCTCTAATAACCAACGCTGACACAAAAGCCTCCATAAACGCCTGGTCCGATCTCACCCTCTCTTTTCCGTCTCGTTTGCCCGTTATCGAAATGGATTTTGTACCCCACTTCAACTTCTTTAACTCCATGTTGCCACTTCCACTTCCTACTAAATTTTGTCCCGAAGTGAGGTCACTGATCTCAAGATTCCTCTGGAATGCCAACGTTCAACCCTGGTTAGAGACAGATTGATTGCAGGTGTAGCGCGGCCTGACCAACTACAACTACGCCATTGGGCTTTCACCCTCCGCCCTATTTTGTCATGGCTGTGTCCTCCCCCTCATCCTCATCTTCCTCCTCCTCCTTCATGGCTCCCTATAGAACCCTCCCTTGCTTTCCCCACTTTCTCTTCAGGGTGCCCGGTTTACCTCCTTGAAATGTAAAGCTGCCATACTTATTTTGCCTTAACGCCATCAACATCTGGCATCGGGTGGAAAAGTTACTCGTACCCTCTGGAAAATGGCACCCCTTCCCTTCCTCCCATATTTCATAACCCTTCTGTCTTCATAGGTGGCAGGTCCTGGGCATTTCCTTCTTGGCAGAGGGCTGGGGGATCTAATAGTTCGGGACTTGCTCCAATCTCTATAGGGTGGTCCAGATCTAATTATGCAATTTTCATTACGTTATAACTTATTAAGTTTATTACATTGAACATTACTCGAAAAATCCCAGACCATCAAGAAGTGTGCAAACTGACGACATGAAGAATCATCTTCGCGCCGAACTGGAATCGTCCCCACATAAATCAAAGTCATCTAGACGATCTGGACCACCCTGTACAAGGACATCTCAGTCTCCCTACTTCCAGTTTCCTTTTCGACCAATCAATGCTCAGGACAGGTGGGATTTCCCTGAGTAACTTCCTGTAATGTAATTGAATCCTAATCTGCTGAAGCCCACTTTTTTTTTTTTTAAATACTCCCTTGGCTCAGGCTGGGTGGGTTGGGGTACTTTGTACGTTATGTCCGTTTATTCCTGTCAATTTGTTTTTGCTCAGTAAAAAGTCGGTCACAAAGGTCATGTCAGGTCAGGTCAGGTCGGGGAGCCTGCACTGGCACAGCGCATTGCCGCACCCACCACACGATGAAACAGCGCGGGGGATCTTGGATGGCAACCCACCATACAGACAAGCAGTCCAGTCCCATCCTCCAGAAAGGACCCTCACTATCTGACACAGCCAGGTGTTAGGTGGGCATCCCCCTTGGCCTGGACCAGCCACCTGGGTCCTCAATAATGAGGATCACCCTCGGGTAATCACACCACATGACCGTAAGTGACAGTCCCTCACAATGCAGGTCATGTGCCTCATTCGGGACTCTGTGAGTAGCACAAAGTCACACCAATGGTACCCCAAGGACCCTCTAAAGAGACACCAAAGAGGTCCAGTCTTCATCTCAGGTCACTGGATGGCATCCATGTGTCACAAACAGGGGGCACCACGATTCTAAAGACTTGGACCTTCGTCCTTTTGCATAGATATCGGGAGCGTCACACACCCCTTTAAAGTGACCTCATGACCCCCCTTTCTCTCCCAATTCGTCTACTGACTTCACAGGAAGAGTCACCAGAGTCACATGAATGTCACTGCCAAGGTAAGTAAACCTCTCGATGACGAGGTCGACACTCTCTCTGCAGACAGACACACTGCTGATGGCCGTGCCCAAGAGGTCATTAAAGGCCTGGCTCTTTGGTTTTTATCAGGACCCTCGCAAGCCCAGACACTCAGACCCCTCACTCAGTCTCTCGAGGCCCCCGATCAGAGCCTCCATTGACTCCGCGAAGATCACAGCATCGTCAGCAAAGTCAAGATTTGTGAATCTCTCTTCCCCAACAGATGCCCCCCAGCCGATGGACCCCACGACTCTGCCCACCACCAAGTCCGTACAAGCATTGAACAGATTAGGAGCAGAATAGACCCCTGACGGACCCCAGAATCAACTGGGAAAATCACAGAGGGTCTGCCTCCACTCTGCACAGCACTCACAGTACCAGTGGACAGGCCGGCCATGACATCCAGCAACCTCGAGGGGATCCCGCAAAGTCTCAGGATGTCCCACAGAGCAGCTCGATCAACTGAGACCAACGGTTTATGAAAATCGACAAAGGCTGCAAAGAAACTCTGCCGATATTCGCGTTTATGCTCCATGAGGACCCTCAGTGCCAGGATGCAGTCGATGGTAGACTTCTTAGGTGTAAAACCAGACTGGTAGGTGAGCAAGTGATCAAGGATCCTATTGAGGACGACCCCAGCGAGGACCTCGCTCGGCACCGAGAGCAGTGATATCCCCCTGTAGTTGATCCCCCTTCCCTTTCCAGATCCCAGTCCCGTTTTCCAGTCAGTTGGGTTGATGCCCGTCTCCCAAATGGTAGCACAGATTGTTTGCAATGCCAGGAGGACAGCCTGACCACCAGCCCGGTGAAGTTCATCCTGGACACCACAGACCCCTGCAGCCTTCCCTCCCCTCAGCTGGGTCACCACCTGTGCAGAGTGAGACTGGGGGGTCCACAGCTCATTGGAGGATCAGCCTCAAGAACTGCGGACCCCGAGATATCGCCGGAGGGTCAGCTTTAAACAGCCGCTCAAGGTCGGCAGCCCACCGGGTCACAACTGCTGCATCGTCCAAAAAAAAAAAAAAGGAAATAACGAGCAACGAGATATTCAATAAATAAAACTCCGAAAGAACGAAAACAAATCGCATAATCAATAGCTCTGTATGCAAATTAATATTTGAAAGACAACCAAATAAAAGACCCCTGAGACCCCAGCTGAGACCACCACACCTCGCCACACCCTCAGCAGACTGAAGGATGATCTGCGGACCTGTCGGGTTACTAAGAGGTCGGGACCCCCTTCAGTCTGGCGCCGAAGTTAACACAGACACCATGGCTCCCACTGGAGACCCCCAGTTCCTTCTTTATGTTTTTTCAGGGACCCCACCATTTTTTTTTTTTTAATTCCCCCTGCCACTTTGCTCTGTCGGCTCTTCCCGGGACCCTCGCTCTGGCATTTCATTTCATTTTTTTTTCCGCTCGTCTTTCATTCCCGCATTCAATCCACTCCGACCCGAAGCCCAAATGAAAGCTGCCTGCGGACCACTCAAGTGTGAAGGGTAAGGAGCTTCACGGCCGGCGAAACGACGCACCGGCAGCTCAAGCGAAGCGAGGAGGGCATCGTCAGGCCCGAGTGGAGCAGTAAAGGAGGACAACGAGATGGAACGGCAGGGGGGTCCGACTGCAGGTGGTCTGTTTGGAGGCTCTTAGATGCAGAATCTCTCATAGGACCCCAGCTGTGGCAGCAGAATAAACTCATGTGATATATTAAAATACAGAGTCACAGGACCCCCTTAAGTGGGGTCATCAACTGGCCAATATCACCGCTTGACATACTGAGTGGCAGGAAGCACTGGACTCACACACTGGGGTCTCCACATTGGTGGTCACGCCGGAGCAAAAACATCACCATGTGACCCAAAAAGTCCTGGGGGTCTGGATTTCTCCTCACAAAAACAGAAACCTTTAGTTCTGAAGCACCTTGCACATGACATTCCCACACCTGCTTAATCCCGTTCCACTTGTGGGGGTCCGGTGCCTCTCCAGTGGGGTCACTGCCCTGGTCATCATCGTGAGGACCCCACTGGCATCAGGAGCCTCACATCCCCCAGCCGGGATTGTCGTGTGCTCTGCCATGCTGTCCTTCTCCGTCTGACTAAAAGGTTCACTTCAGCTTTGTCACAGTAAGCAAAAATGACAAGACCGGCCGCCCGTGACGGCTAATTTCACGGTGTGACAAATATTTCAACAACATTAGCGGGGGGTCAGCAGAAACTGAACAGCGGACATCCACTTGTCTTGTCACCTGCTGTAATCATCGAGGCAGGGCGGTCACCACTGCAAATGTGATGAGCCACATTGAATGGCCTGGCCCCTGCCATGTGGTCCTGATCCTGTCAGCCTGAGTGTCACTGTCACTTTGGGTCATCGCGATTTTGTAGTCAAAGTCAGTACTCTGAAAGGGGCTTTCACAAAAGCAACGTTTATTTGATATCGCGCCTTTCAAAGTGCAGAACACCTAAGGAAATCTTTGGACCCTAACATTCTCAAACTGGTCCTATTCATTTTGGGACAGGACCTCAACTGGGAGCTCTGGGCACAAAGGAGGACACAGCACCTCACAGGGACTCGGTCCATTAAAGTCACACACACGGCCACACGGGGCCACTTAAACTAACCTGCAGTTTCTGGATGCTGTGGCCACTAGAGGGCAGAGCAGAGCCGCAAACCCCAGACTGTGAACAGCAATCCCGGGTTCAAGTGAGTATTCATTCTGACAAATACCTTCACACACACCTCCTCTGACCGCACTTTCCTTCCCTTTCTCTTCTCCTTCACTCCTCCCAGGTGAGCGTTGTCAATGACCACCCTGCAGGTGTCTGAGGCACTACAAAGGGGTCTTAGGCCTGTTTTTAAAATGGAAAACTAAAAAACACACAAAGGGGTGAACTGAATCTGTCACTTTGTCAGCGTATATATAGCGCCTTTCCACAGTCAGCGCTCTCCCTGGGTGTCATCAGGGGGCTGTTTCCGTATTTGTGTAGTCAAAGTAATGGCAGGTGAAGTGACTTGGACAGAGAATCCCCAAGTAGGGTGGGCGCTCTTCTAATGTAAAAACCAAAAAGAAAGGAAGGGATGATCACAGGGAAAATTGAACATTGAGGCAACTACATAAAAGAACGAGGTGTTGATGTCCACCCTGCACCTCCCTAAGGCGCTATAAAGATGATATATGGTGTCTTATGTCTGCTTACATAATGGAAACAAGGAAGGGATGATCATAGGGAAAATGAAACATTGAGGCAACTACATAAAAACGGGGTGCTGATGTCCACCCTGCGCCTGCCTCAGGTGCTATTAACGTAAATTCAAGGGGTCGTAGGCCAGCATTTATGATGCAAAGCTAAACAACATGAAGGGATGTCACTTTGCCATCGTATATCCAGTAGCGCCTTTCCACAGTCAGCGCTGTCTCTGGGTGTCATCAGGGGCCGTTTCTGTATTTCTGTAGTCAGACTAACAGCAGGTGAAGTGACTTGGCTGGCGTCCTGCTGAGAATCCCCAAGTAGGGTGGCTGCCTTGCTCTCATATAAAAACCAAAAAGAGGGAAGGGATGATCACAGGGAGAATGGAACAGTGTGGCACTGCACAAAATGTGGAGACATCGCAGTCCACCCTGTACCTACCCTGTACCTGCCTGAGGTGCTATGAAGGTACTTACACAATGGCTATATAGCGCCTTTCCACAGTTCACGCCATCACAGGGCTGTTTCTGTGTTTCTGCAGGCCAAGCAATGACAGATGAAGTGACTTGGCTGGCGTCCTGCTGAGAATCCCCAAGTAGGGTGGCTGCCTTGCTCTCATAAAAAAACAAAAAAAAAAAAGGAAGGGATGATCACAGGGAAAACTAGACGGCCTGGCAGTGCAGAAAAGAAAGAGGCATCAGTGGCCACCCTGCGCCTTCCTAAGGTGTGTCACGCACGCGCGAGTAGGAGACCGCGGACGGATCTTAACACACCTGGGAAGACATTCGCCGGCAGGGAATGGCGGGGTACTAACTTTCTCCCTCTGCTTTCTTATAGAAAAAAAGACGCTCCGCCACCATAAGCCGGGTTTGCCCGCAGTTCGTTACTTCCGCCCTTCCTCCTCCATTTTCCCTGACGTCATCGATCCCATCTTCCCTCGCGGTTCCTTCCCAGTATTCCTCCACTTCCGGCTCCTCCTACATAAAATGGCCGCCGACGCCGTGAATGAACGTCGTGCATATATTTTGACCCTTTGTTTATTTGGTACTGTGGAGAAGTTGACAGTATACGGGGCCGGAAACCCCAAACCTTGACGTTGTGTCCTGATTCATCTTTTACAGGAGCTCTAAAGGTACTTTAAGGTTTCTCAGACTTGCTTTCCCAATGTGAAATGAAAACAAAGGAAGGGACGATCAAAGGTGCCGCACAAAATAAAGATCCACGCTGCACTTGCGTAAGGCGCTATAAGGGTACTTTAAGGCGGCTTGTCTTGGCAAGAAGCACAACAATCAATTATGAAGGCCATAAGAGAACAGCAAAGTGCCAGGCTGCCAGGCCCGTGAGCCAGCAGCCCCCTTATGACGAGAGGCGCTATATAAACAGGCAGCCCCTCTAAAGCACTGTAATGTGAGACGGGGCATGTTCTGAAAGGCACTCTATAACATTAGAGGCCCTGTGCCCGCCTGATGCTGGTGCCACGCTCTCCACCCTGATGCTGGTGTTTCTTCCCGCCACCTTCTGTAACAAACACTTTGGATATGTGGAGGAGCAGCAGAAGCCCCCGGATATTCTAATCAATCTCGATGGAAATCAATTTGTGGCTCGATGGCTTCCTCTCCTGATGTGTAATTATGGGCTACCAGCCTGCAGGCCATGGGTGACCTGCGCTCACCCAGCATCGAGCGTCGTCACGAGAAATTATGGAGCCATCACTTCAGCCGCCATGCCTGCTGTCCTCTCAATTTCGAGGATCGCCGAGTGTGTCATTGGGTGGGGGGGTGTCATTGTGATCTCGGGGACACAGTCACACTTGGCTCCACCTCCTGGCTGTCATTCATTGAAGACACAGTTATATAGTCTCTTTTCATAGTGACCACCAGTCCGAGATATGACTTGTCCACCTGATCCCGCAATCCTGTCACCCTTGAGGGTTCTTGGGCATCACATTCAGTTGCCTTAACCACTAAGTCACAGTGAGCTTCTCAACCACTGCTGTAGGCTGGCATTGCCCTTGCTGGAGCCCACCATGCCAGGCAGCACGCCTCTATGACCCTGGCACACTGACATTTGTCCCAGAGACCCTTTGAATTGAAGGAAGGTCACTGTGGGTACCGCAATGTCCTGATTTCCTTTGCTTAGCAGACACTTTTATCCAAAGCAACTTACAAAGGTGGTCAGCATCACTGAATAAACATCCATCTCTGGATTTGTTTGGAAATAAATGCGACAGGTCAAGGTGACAAAAACTGACCATCAAAACACAATGCCAGTTAGTGACTCCTTGGTTACAGTCAGACAGAAATCCCCCAAACAAGGGGGTCTCCAAACCCAGGGAGGGAGTCATCACTTTCGAATGGAGGTGGCCATTTCCTTCCACCAGCCAGTAGGGACACATGGAAAGAGTCAGGACTGAGATTTGAGACCACACAGAGGTGGCATCACCAGACCTGAGTGGTCAAGAAGGCCCACAAGTGCTCCCCATATATAAAAAATCCTCAAAAAAAATCAAAGGACCACTTGAAGGATCTCAAGTCAATGGTATCAAGTCCTTCATCCTCTCGCCACAGGAGGCCGGGCATTGTCGGGCACATTGAGGAACCAGGATAGGGTCTGACAATGGGGCCAAAGATTTCATCCCGATACCTAATGGCAGTCAAGGTGCCCACCGTTGTCTTGTCTGTAGAGGTCTGTGTGTCCCTCCATGGATTTGATTCACCAGACCATCACTGACCCACCACCAAAGCGGTCATGCTGAACGATGTCACAGGCAGCATAACGTTCTCCGCGGCTTCTCCAGACCCTTTCACGTCCGTCACATGTGCTCAGGGTGAACCTGCTCTCATCTGTGAAAATCACAGGGCACCAATGGAGGACCTGCCAGTTCTGGTATTCAACGGCAAATGCCAATCGAAAAAAACACCTGATGACCCCGACTCTCTCGACTCACTAACACAATGTCTGACTTGTATCTCAGAATGGATGAATAGTCATTTTCTCAAACTAAATAAAGAAAAAACTGAAATTTTAGTAATTGGCAATAATGAATTCAATGAGGTTATCAGAAATAAACTTGATGCATTAGGATTAAAAGTTAAGACGGAAGTAAAAAAACTGTTAACTGTAACCTGAATTTTAAATCACATATTCATCAGACCACTAGGACAGCATTTTGTCACTTAAGAAACATAAGTAAAGTTAGACCTCTTATATCACTGAAAGATGCTGAGAAATTAGTTCACGTGTTTGTTTTCAGTCGACTAGATTACTGTGACGCACTCCTCTCAGGACCACCCAAAAAAGACATCAAACAACATTTATTTCTATAGCACATTTTCATACAAACAGTAGCTCAGAGTGCTTTACATATTAAAGAATAGAAAAATGAAAGACATAATTATAAAACAAAATAAATCAACATTAATTAACATCGAATAAGAGTAAGGTTCAATGGCCAGGGGGGACAGAAAAAACAAAAAAACTCCAGACGGCTGGAGAAAAAATAAAATCTGTAGGGATTCCAGACCATGAGACCCCCTGACCAGTCCCCTCTGGGCATTCTACCTAACATAAATGAAACAGTCCTCTTTGGATTTAGGGTTCTCACGGAAGGGCTTGATGATGACGATGGTCACGTAGACTTCTGCCTTTTAATCCGTCCATCATTGTTGGAGCATCATGAAGCTTTGAGTAGGTGGAGGTGGCGCAGACCACCACCACAAAGAAACCGGAAAAAGAAACAGAAGAGAGAGTAGAGGTCAGTACGGATTTTAGAGCCACCATGAATAGTTATTATGAGGAAATTAAACATATAGAGTATCAGGATTAAATTAAATTAAGTTAAATTGAAGTTATAAAAAGGCCATGTTAAAGTCAAGTCAATCACTTGCAACGAGTGCAGAATGCAGCTGCTAGAATCCTAACTAGGAAAAGAAAATCCGAACACATTTCTCCAGTTTTGATGTCACTACACTGGTTGCCTGTGTCATTCAGAATTGACTTTAAAATACTGCTTATGGTTTATAAAGCCTTAAATAATCTGCTCCATCTTATATATCGGAATGCCTGACACGTTATATTCCAAATCGTAACCTTAGATCCTCAAATGAGTGTCTCCTTAGAATTCCAAAAGCAAAACTTAAAAGAAGTGGTGAGGCGGGCAGGCGGCCTTCTGCTGTTATGCACCCAAAATCTGGAATAGCCTGCCAATAGGAATTCACCAGGCTGACACAGTAGAGCACTTTAAAACACTGCTGAAAACACATTACTGTAACATGGCCTTCTCATAACTTCACTTTATCTTAATCCTGTTACTCTGTATGTTCAATTCATCATAATAACTATTCATGGTGGCTCTAAAATCCATACTGACCCCAACTCTCTCTTCTGTTTCTTTTTCCGGTTTCTTTGTGGTGGTGGCCTGTGCCACCACCACCTACTCAAAGCATCCTGATGCACCAACATTGATGGGCTGAAAGCCAGAAGTCTACGTGACCATCATCATCAGGTCCTTCCATGAAAACCCTAAATACAAAGAGGACTGTTTGACTTATCTTAGGTAGATTGCCCAGAGGGGACTGGGTGGTCTCGTGGTCTGGAACCCCTACAGATTTTATTTTTTTTTCTCCAGCTTTTGGAGTTTTTTTTGTTTTTTCTGCCCACCCTGGCCATCGGACCTTACTTATTCCATGTTAATTAATGTTGACTTATGTTTATTTTTTATTGTGTCTTCTATTTTTCTATTCATTTTGTAAAGCACTTTGAGCTACATTTCTTTGTATGAAAATGCTCTATATAAATAAATGTTGTTGTTGTTGTTCCTCACCGAACTCATAACCAGCATCAGCGCCATCTTTCCCCAGTCTTGTTCCCCCGGTATGTATCATGTGTGGCATCCGGCCGGGGCTGAAGCCCGCCCGGGACGCACAGGAGGACCAGAGGAGGGCTTGTGCCTCCTCCAGACCGTGAGGGGGCATCCGCCCTGGTTATGTTGGGGGCCTCGGGTAAAGGGCTTGGAAGCCCAGCCCTGTAGGGACCCGTGGCCACTGCCAGGCGGCGCCCTGGTGCCTGGATATCCCTGATTGATTGAATCGAGCTCCACGGTGCCCACTAGAGGACATCAGGCCCTTGGGACACCCTCATGAAGTCTGTTTCTAACTGTCTGGTCAGAGACATTCACACCAATGGCCTGCCTGCTGGAGGTCATTTTGTAGGCTCTGCCAGTGCTCATCCTGTTCCACGTTGCCCAAAGGAGCAGATACACGTGGGTCCTGCTGATGGGTTAAGGACCTTCTCCGAGAGGCCCGGTCCAGCTATCGTAGAGTAACTGTCCAGAGCCTAGAGCTGAAGGTACGCTGCACACTCCACAAGAGTGAGATGTCACACTCCATCAGATGTGCTCTGACCTTCTCAACAGTAAATCTGCAAGACCAATAGACACATGGCTCCCCAAGAACACCTGGCTATCACTCACCACATTAAGGTGGCACACCGACTTGGTGGACCTTAGTGATAGCGAGCCAAGGCCCACCTTTGCCAGGCTGAGCTGGACATGGTGATCTGTCTTCCAGGTTGCAGTACCAGCGAGACATGCAGGTCTTCCAGCTGTCATCAGGTGGTCCTCTGGAGGGAAGGACAGTGCAGCGTGGCACTGATAAGAGAGGACACAGTGCAGGAGGACAGGACCTCAGAGAGAGAGAAAAGAGATGAGGACCCAGCACCAGTCCTAGGGGCTCCCCATTCATCCATCACCCACCAACATGCTGGCCTGGTGCCCCCTTGACATCTCTACATGCCAATGGTCTGCCTGATGATGCCAAGGGAAGACAGCCTGTCGAGGAAGATGCACTTTCTCCTGAAAGGTTCATTTAAAGCCACATCCGCTTTCACGCTGCCAATCGTTCCCGGTAATTTGCTGCACGAAGCCTCAGAAGCCGACGCTTTTGCCCGAGTGCATTAGCGCTAAAAAGGAGGTCATGAATCACACAGCTGGCATTTGGAAGACACTCAGCGCTTTATGAAAAAAACAGCGCCAACGCCCACCTGTGCAGCTATTAGCGAGTTAATGTTCATTTAAATGGCACCAGCAAAGAAACAGATAAAAAATGAAGAGGACTGGTGGGCACCTCCCTTTGCGAGTATCAACCTTTGGCACTTAACATGCGGCATGGCAGTGTGCATCTACAGGGAGAGTGCTGGTAGATCATATGACACTCAAATCTGTGACTTTGTCACCTTTTACACCAGTTGTCCTGAGGGGACACCAGGTGGGGTCCTGCATTGGCAACAGGTGGCACATGACCAGACATGGGAGCAGACATCCTTGCATATCGTCAGCCATCTCTAAAATCCTAAAAAGGGTTTTGGTGCATCCACTGATCGGACTGTCATGGTAGTATTGTAGGAACCTGGGCACATGGGTCTTGGGCACTGCCAGTTGATAATAAAGGTAGCCCCGATCCCTTTCTTGGTACACACTGATATAGCGCCCCCATAAAAGTCACCTATAAAGTAATGTCTCCAACTGGCAACCTGAGATTGGACAACATGCTGCATGTCCAGGGGGAAGATCAGGCCAAGGGTTCCTGGCTGGTACCACACATACCACGGGTGCCAGCCCTGGTGCCCATCATGAAGTTGGCACTGCCCTTGTGATAGAACACACACCTGGTTAGACGTGGTCTTCAGAGAGTTGAGTGCCTAAAGTCAGAGCCCTGCTGTCCAGGTAGCTTTCAAAAGTCGTCCCCTCAAGGAAGTGGCACCAGATCTTGATGGCCCACAGGACAGTGAGGCACTCCTTGTTGGTGATGGGACAGTAGGACTTGTGCCCTTTAGAGATCTTGATGCATAAGCTACGACTCTACCCCTAAACCACATCCCCAACCTGCCGCTGACTGATGTCTGTGAGCTCAAGATGGGCTTTGCCCTGAAGGGTGAGATATTACCCCGATTGGGGGGGTGTCTGAAGAACATCATCACTGACGGGGGGCCGTAGTTTACCTGCTCAGTAGCTGAAGAATTCTGTAAACAATTGCGGGTGGTCCACTTGAGGACTGCCACATAAAATCCAATCCCACTAAGCAGGTGAACCGGACCCTGAAGACAACAATCGCATCCTTCATCGGAGACCACCATAAGGGGAGGACAAAATGGCTGCCTGTAGTCAGCGCTGCATGAGGTGTTCAACAGTGAGAAGCTGAGGGCCTTGCAGCCCCTACACGTATATAGTGCCTTTCCACGGTCAGCACTGTCACTGGGTTTCTTTGGGGGGCCCTTTCCATATTTTTCTACTGACTTGGTCAGGGTCATGCAGGGGATTCACAAAGAGGGTGGGTGCGTTCCTAAGAAGAAAATCAAACAAAAAGAAGGGATGGATGATCAAAGGGAGAGCTGAACGGCATGGCACTACACAAAGGGACGAGGCGACGATGTCCGCCCTGCACCTGACTAAGGTGCTATAAAGGCAATTGAAGGCCTGCTTTCTAAATGAAAAACCAAAAAAAGGAAGGGACGATCAAAGGGAAAACTGAACACTGTGACCCTACACACAAAATGTCCAAATGTCATCCGCACCGTGGACCAATTAAATGCCAAGAGTCAATTACAGGAGAGGAGGATGAGGAAAGAGAAGAAGATCACAGAGGGGAGTCGGTGGCTGGTGTTGGAGTTCTGAACCATTTTTGGATGTTGCCGATGTTGGCAGTGAAGCGGAGGCGGACAAGGAGCAGCAGGAGGGCTTAAGAGAGACTTGTGGTGGCAGTGAGGGTCTTCTCTTTCAGAGGATGCAATCAGGCTCTTTGTAGCTTTCAGGAATGCAGAGAGGTAGGACAGAAGGGACAACTAGGACTTACCCAGAAGGGACAGGGTGGTACACCAGTAAAAATTTGCACCCGCGACAGTAATGTCACTTCTATAAATCCAGCATGGTGAGCTAGTAGGACTCCTCCAAGCCATTAGGTGGCAGTAGAGAGTGTCACCTGCAGACAGCTCAGGCACAGACACCTGGCGGGACAGACACTCTGTGTTTCGCTCATTGAGGGCTGAAGGCTAATGGAACTCCATCAAGCCACTAGGTGGCAGTAGAGAGAGTGCCACCCGGGGATAGCTGAGCTCCTGACATCCAATGAGTTGGACAATCTGTGCCTTGGTCATCAAAGGCTCTTGGGTAGTGGACCTCCAACAAGCCATTAGGTGGCAGTAGAGATTGCCACTTGGGGATAGTGGAGGCCCCAGCACCCGTTGGGTCAGACAGTCTGTGTGTTCAATGACCCGGGGCTTCGAGCGGGTGCTCTGGAGAGGTGGCCTCAGGATTTAGTGGGCTTACCCTGGACTGTAGAAGTGGTTGCTGGGTGGGATACAAGGTCACCTCAGCAACATAACATCTTCAGGAGGTCATCACTTGACCCACAGGTGAGGCTCAAGGGACGAGTGAAGAAACAAACCCACGGGGCAGACAGGGGTTCAGCACATTTCATTGATTTGGGGTGTGTGTGCCCACCCTTTTGTTTGACATGCACTCATTATAATGGAGTATAATAGACTCCTCCCCCTCAAGAGCACCCCCTGCTGTCACAGCTCTCGTGAGCTTTTAGTTTCATGAGTTTATCAGACAACATGCGAGAGTCCAAAATAAAGAACAGCTGATTGACAAGGGTGCTCGTGCCCTGTGTGTGTGTGTGTGTGTGTGTGTGTCTCATTGTCCCACAAACACATACAGAAGTGCGCCTGGGGTGTGACACGACCCCAATGTGGTGGGCCTCACTGAATTCCTGAATGTAGCGACTTGTCGTCCATTAAAGGTGAGCAGTTTAACATAAAATAAACTCGATAAACGAAACGGAACAAACTCGAAAACGCAGGCAGCCCACCGCTCGCTCCGCTAATAGAGTGCGTCATTAAGCTTAATGGCACTCGAAGATGACGACGAAAATAAACACTCGAGTGGAGAGAACGTGGGGGTCTTTATGAAATTGAATTCCTTAATAGTGAATTCAGAGAAAATGCAGGGGGTGACGGAGGGTCAAGGGCAGCTCCGAGGGGGGCTTATGAAGTGTTAGGGTTTGGGGTTTATGGGAATTAAAGGGTGGGGGAGTTCAATGATGACTGTGTGGTTGGGGGTCTTACAGGGTAAGGGGCCAAAAAGCAGCTGTGTTTGTTAGGGGCTTACAATTCAGGATATCAGGAATTTACACTAGGGGGCTTAAAGTGTTAAAGTTAGTGTGCAGAACAGTTGTTGGGGTCTCATGAAGGGGTTTGGAGCTTAAGGGGCTTACAGGGTGGGGTGGGTAGAGGATGGCTATGTGGAGAGGGACTTACAGTGGGGGGGTCAAATTACTCTAAGGATACAGATCTGCTAGGAGGGGCTTATGGTGTGAGTTTCAGGATGTGGCACCACTGCCAGGGGCTTACAGGGTGGGCCAGTCATCTCCATGGATGGGGGCTTACAGGGTGGGGGTCAGAAACTTACACTGGGGGGCCAAGGGTCTGAGGGCCAGGGTGTGGCCCAGTTGTTGTGGGTGCTTATGAAGTGCTGGGGCTTGATGTTTATGGGACTTGCAGTGCTGTGGAGGGCAACTCTGTGGATGGGGGCTTACAGGGTGGGGGTCAGAAATTTACACGGGGGGCTCATTGTGTAAGGGCCAAGGAACAGCATAGTATTTAGGGGCTTATATTATGGGGCTTGGGGCTAATAGGACTTACAGATAGAGGGTGGCTCAGTCGATGGGGGCTTACAGGGTGGGAGGATGGAGAGCAGCTCTGTGCATGGGGGCTTAAGGGGGGGCAGAGAGTGGCTGTTTAGACAGGACCTTATGGTGAGGGGGGCCAAGAATTTACATTGGGTGACTGAGGTTACTGCTCTGCCTGGGGGGCTTATGATGCAAGAGTCACGGAGCGGTACTGCTGTTGGGAGCTTGTGAAGTGTTGGAGTTTGGGGCTTTTAGGATGGGGGAGTTGGAAGGCAGATTGGCAGCTGGGTTTTTGCAGGGTGGCAGGGTCAGGAACTTACACTGGGGGTGGGGGTTTGTAATGTGAGGTGTCAGTGTGTGGCTCTTTGAATGGGGCACTTAAGGGGGGGGGTCAGAGATTTATGAATTAGTAGAATTGGGGTGGCTGCTCTGTGGACAGGGGGCTTAAGTGGTGCTAGGGAGACTGACAAATCAGGGTGGGGATGTTTAGAAGGCGGATTGAAAGTTGTTGGGGGATGCTGGGTGGCAGCTGTGTGGATGGGGGCTTACTGGGTCAGGTCAGAGTAGTCAGGAGCACGTATTACATTCTTCACTGGTAGAAGAGGTGTTACATTGGGGGTGTCAGGAGGCGTTGGTCAGTGACGCCAAAGGTGCAACTGCACTGGCAGGAGATCAAGGGTGTGGTGGGTGGCCAGACATGGATTTGAGAAGCTGGCTGGTATTTTGCACTAGTATTTTGGCTAAGAGAGTTTATGCCGGGGGGTTGTGGGTTTGCTCATCTGGGCTCATGCTGCCATCTTCAGATCTGCTCAGGCGCCGTCTGCTTTTCCTCCGTGCGCGGCTCTGTTCCCATCACAGAGTGTTGCTGCCCTCAGGTGGCTGCTGCCTGTACTGCAACGCGAAGTCTCAATGGCCCGGAATACATTCTTTGTTCACTAAACTGAGGTTCTTGGACACTGCGGTGAACAAAATGTCCTGCCACATACCCACTATAGTGACCTACAAATGGAATATCAGGGAGGTGAGGGTTATTTCTGGTGTTGAAACCGACACTGGACTGCACTGATGTATGTGAGCAGATGTCGCAACCGCTTTATTCATTTGTTCGTTTCCTAGATCCAATGGGAAATGAAGAGACACGCTTGTCCACCACCCGATTATGAAATGCTGGATAGTTTATTGTGATAAAACACGCACAGTGGGAACAAAATACAGTTAGCAGTCAATGAACGCTAGCGGGCCACAACTGCGAGAGCAGACCATGACATCGGCAAAGAGAAAATAAAACCTCCGGCCATCGAGTACCACACATTTGTTGCAGACACTTCAGATGCTGACTCGGACTTTCCAGAATTAAAGTCGCCGCTGCTTTGCTCAGGAATTCTGAGGGACATTTTCTTGTGCTCGTATCCGACGTGTGCGCGCACCGTCACAACTCTGGAATTCGTGCGGGAGCGCCAATTCAAGCCAAGCGCACACGGCGCGTTCACGTGCTCTCGGACAGACAGTAAACTGCGACTCGGAACTAACACGTGAACGCTCGCCAAGCTCGGAATTGCAACTCGGACAAAATAAAGCTGTCCGCAGTTGTGACGTAACGCTGACCTTTCACTTTAGAGCGGACTGGGCGGTCTAATGGTCTGGAATCCCTACAGATTTTATTTTTTCGTTTTTTGTTTTTTCTGTCCACCCTGGCCATTGGACCTTACTCTTATTCTATGTTAATTAATGTTAACTTATTTTATTTTCCTATTGTGTCTTATTTTTCTATTCTTCATTATGTAAAGCACTTTGAGCTACTTTTTGTATGAAAATGTGCTATATAAATACATGATGTTGTTGTTGGGCAACTGTTTGAAATAAAACGTATTAACCTGCTCAGCCGAAATGGCATTTGGAGCGGAGTGGTGCATTAGTACAATTTGGACGTGAACGAGCCATTCAGCTCATAAAAGCTCGCCAATCCTAACAATTTAATTCTTCCAAAATAACATTGAGTCGAGTTTTAAAGGTCCCTAAAGTCCTAATGTCTACCATACTACTTGGTCACTTATTTTAAAGGTCTATGGTTCTCAGTGTGAAGAAAAACTTCCTAACATTAGTGCAAAATTTACAAGTTTCTAGCTATGTCCCCATGTTCTTGATGAACTCATTTTAAAGTCACCGTCTCGATCCAATGCACTAATTCCCTTCATAATTTTAAACACT
>NW_024384460.1:0-10885 GCF_016835505.1 Polypterus senegalus
AGTACAATACAATAAAATTTATTTTTTGTATAGCCCAAATTCACACAAGAAGTGCCACAATGGGCTTCAACAGGCCCGGATCTTGACAGCCCCCCAGTCTTGATTGTCTAAGAAGACAAGAAAAAAATCCCAAAAAAAACCCTTATAGGGAAAAAATGGAAGAAACCTTGGGAAAGGCAGTTCAAAGAGAGACCCCTGTCCAGGTAAGTTGGGCATGCAGTGGGTGTCATTAAGAAGTGGGTCAATACAATACAGTACAATACACAGAACAGAACAAATCCTCAATACAATATAAAGATAAAAATTTTAGAAGTACGGAGTAGAATTTAACAGTAGATGATATCACATAATATGATTTGGATTTGTTTATAGTCCTGGAGACCTCATCCATCAAGCTGCCTCCCCCATTTGGAACATTCCACAGCTGAAATAGCGCTAATCCGATGAAAGGACCCCTCTTTTCCATGATTCCTGCGATCCTCCATCAGGGATGACTTTACCTTAGGCAGGCAAAACAACTTGTGCATGTGAGGGTTGGTATCCAATTATAACTATCATGTTACGTATGTTTTAGTGCTGCTATATAAATACAAAGAATTATTATTATTATTAATGACTAACAACAGAGATGCAGTCTGTACAGTTAATCAGCAGCTCTAGTCAGGATATGCTAAACTGAAGTAATGAATCTTCAGCCGGGACTTAAAAGCTGAAACCGAAAGGGCATCTCTTATAGTAGCAGGCAGACCGTTGTACAGTTTAGGGGCCCTGTAACTAAAAGCTCGACCTCCCAGTGTTATTTTATTAATCCTTGGAATCATAAGCAGACCGGCATCTTGAGATCTTAATGTGCGCTCTGGTTTGTAAGTTCAGACAAGTAAGCTAGACCTTGGCCATTGAATACTTTATATGTTAAAAGGAGGATTTTGAAATCGGCCCTAAACTTAACTGGGAGCCAGTGTAAGGATTTAAAAACTGGTTTTATGTGTTCATATTTTCTTTTTCTTGTAATAATTCTTGCAGCAGCATTTTGGATTAACTGGAGGCTGTATAAAGAACAGTTTGAACATCCAGTGAACACCGCATTGCAGTAGTCAATCCTACTAGAAAAAAATGCATGAATTAATTTCTCAGAATCCTGTTTATTTAGAAAGCGCCTTCATTTCCCAACATTTTTAAGATGGGAGAATCATGATTTGGACAAATTTGTAATATGCACTTTAAATGACTAGTCAAAGATAACTCCTAGATTGTGGACCGATTCAGTAAAATTAATGGTGATTCCAACTGAGTTAAATGATAACAGAATATTGTTGCGATCAGCATCATTCCCTCCAACAATTAACTAATACGTTTTATTGTTTTAAGGGGAGCCACTGTGTCCAGAACATCTCTCAAGGTCACATTATAATGTGATGTTAGCTGATCTAAATTGTTTTCCACATTTACATTTGATGTTAACTGATCTAAATGGTTTTGTACAATTACACTAGACTTACCCAAAGTACTGTATCATACATTTTGAAGCAGAATAATAATCTAGATATCACACTGTTTTTGTTTTAATCTGTGAGTGTGTTAGCAAGGGCAGAACTAAATCAAATGTAATTAAGTAATGATCAGAAATAACTGAATTTAATGGAGTAACATTTAAATTTTGAATTTCAACTTTGTAAGTTATAATTAAATCTAATGTGTAGTTATGATTATGAGTTTGACATTCTGACAAAATCCTACTGAATTTAATAAATAAGTAAAACATCTGCTAAAAGTGTCAGTTTCCACATCAATATGTACATTAAAATCCCCCATCAGTAATACGTGGTCATAATTTATAGCCAGATGAGATAAAAGGTTGCTAAATTCCATCATGAACAATGCATATGGCCCTGGTGGTCTGTAGACTAGCACTATAATTGTGTTGGAATATGTTTTAATATTTAAAATGAATGCCTCAAAGAATGTAAAGTCGCCTAAATTTTTAGACGGATTTGAAATTTTGTTACAATGAATTATTCCAAGGCCTCCTCCTCGACCAGAATCTCTAGACTTATGAAGGAACGAGTATCCATCTGGTGACGCCTCAGCTAGGGGAAGAGTGTCACATTTACTAAGCCAGGTTTCAGTGAGAAGACACAGATCAGATTTTGTACTGAATATAATATCATTTGCCAAAACAGCTTTACTGCCAAGAGAGTGAATGTTCGATAAGCAGCATTTAAAACTGCATGCTTCTTTCTGAACTGGTGATATATTTTTTGTTTTAATTTGAAGTAAATTTCCTATTACAGATGCCCCTGGTGGAGGGTCTGGTTTTATCCCTTGGTGTAATTATACAACTTATATTTTGGTTATCAGGTAATTTAGAGGAATAGAGGAATTTCAGCAAATACCAAGTGGAGGCAAGGAAAAATGTACTATTTGTTGGTTTAAACAGTGGTATAAACAACAAAAGTAAGTTGATCAAGTGACATAGAGTGCTGGAGAAACTCAAAAGCTCAAGTTTGCAAAGTCGCATAGTGCCTGAAATAAAAAAGAATTTGTCAAATATCAAAGTCATTGTGAAAAGGCAAGTCATAGCCCACCGTCTGAGTGTCGTATGAAAGCTTATTAGGGTACCCGGAAAAAAAAAAAAAAAATAGGCAAACAGTGGGAAAAAAGCTCGAAATGTCAACTTTAATCTCGAAATTTCCACTTTAATCATGTAATTTATTTTTGTCATTAAAGTAGAACATCATAAACTTCATCTTAAAATCATTTAATTTACTAGTTTTTCAAATTACCATCATAATTAAAGTAGCACATTAAATGATTTGTTTTGTATGTGTTCTTCTATGTGCTCTATACTGTATGTGTGAATCACTACATGCTACTTAAATGGGCCTTCTCTTCCTCTGACAGGACACAGAATCCATTACATTCATGATATTACAGATCTCTGAAAAATTTAAATACTAAGATGTATGCTTGATATAATTTTCATGATTATTGCAATTAAAACATTTATTAAACATTGGAACACGGAGGCGCAGTGATTGTTCATGCCTCACGCAAGATGCTTGCTGCACCATGTGTGACGTTCGATGAAATAATTTATTGCAGTAGTAGTCTCTTTCAAGTGTACTAACCCCCAATTCCTGTCCTTGCTTTTCTTTCTCCAAATACCCAATCGCCACGCAATCAGCTCTGTAATAGACGTTAAGCCATCTGTACGATGCGAACACCAATTCTTCAAAACTTTTAATGAACATTGAAAAATCTTCATAGTACATGTTGTGAACTTGGACCCGGACACAGACAGACGGACAACATAGTTCCACCACACACCGTTTATTATACAATATTTACAGTATTTAACTCAGTGCACAAACCCCAGTGCTTCTAGCACCGATTCCCCAAAGTCCAGGCCTCTCAGTCTTTGTGCCTTTCTCCTGGCCGCCTTCCGTCCTCTCTCCAGTTCTGTCCTCTTCCACCCGACATCCACTGCTGGCTGGAGGGAGACAGCCCCTTATATGGGAACCCAGATGGGCTCCAGCTGCTTCCCAGCAATCAGTCATGGCCACACCCCAGTGTGGCGGAAGTGCCGGCTGCGCACCTGGAAGCCGTCCGGGTGTCCCTTTCGTCCTCCCCCCAGCACTTCCTGGCGTGGCCTGGTGGTAGCCACGGGTCCTTACAGGGCTGGGCTTCCAAGCCCTGTATCCGAGGCCCCCAACTTAACCAGGACGGATGCCCCCTCGCGGTCTGGAGGAGGCACAAGCCCTCCTCTGGTCCTCCTGGGCATCCCAGCCAGGGACCACAATGTTTAATTATTTTATCCATCTATCCTTCCAGTGTCACGGCAGCCTCAGCAAGAATACAGCACGAGGCAGGAACAATCTGTGAATGGAGAGCTAACTCCTTGCTAGTGCTGCGACACCATGTCCTCAAATGTTTAATTATTATCAATATAGATTATTTAAATGAAGTTAAAGTTTTATCTGTATAATATAATCCACATATTTTGCTGCATTTCATCGTAAAAATGATATTGTCTTCATATGTAAATACGCGCTTTATAAAGTGGCTCAGGTTCTGCAATATTATAACTGTGTTGCAAGTTTACAGTGAGGTAATTGTATTTATAAGTACAAACAGTTCTACAAGGAGCATTTGATGGACTGATTGATTGCATCTATAGTTCTTGGGATGAAACTGTTACTGAACTGCAAGTTTAGTAGAGGAAAGGCTCTGAAGCATTTGTTGCATGAGAGCAGTTCAATTTGGCAGTATGGCTGAGGCGGCGCGTGCTTGATGCTGTATACCGATAATTCTCTTTCCAATCAGCTGCTGTAGAGCTGTGACTCCGCACTCAGATACAGTGATATAAATACTGTGAGTAGTGCAGTGAGAGTAATATGGAAAAAGATGATCCGCTGTGGCAACCCCTAATGGGAACAGCTGAAAGAGGAAGAAGAAGGTGCAATGAGAGTAACAACCCTAAGGCAGCTATGGTATTTGGAATAGTTTGGCTATTCCGTGGACCATTATATTGTTACAGGTTAATTACAATCAGATGCCTTAAACTAATAAACAATATGCAGTTAATTTCAGTGTATAAAGTCGCGTCAGGGATGTGAATCTAGAAAAGAAAGGGAAACAACACTGGAATAAAAGCACTGCTTTGACGCTGGGTGCCAGTTTGCAAAACCAAGCAGAGAAATTGCATATGCCAGGGTTTAAGCTACTGTGAAAATGTGCATGGCTTTACGGCAAGTTTAGGCTTTATACATCGCGATTTAAGCGTGGAAACGGGAGTATGCAACATTTTTTTGCGTATATACTGTTTACAAATGAGACCCCAGGTGTCAGATTGGTTATCCGATCAACCTTCTTATACTATTCATAAACCTGCTAGAATACATTTTAAGAGAAATAAGGTTTATGTATCTGATATAGACTCACAATGGCAGATGGATTTAGTGGACATAACCAGGGTTATAAGTATTTGTTGACCTGCAGCAATGCACTTTCTAAGTACGTCTGGGTACAACCCCTGAAGAACAAAATGGATCAAAGAAGTGGTATGAGCCTTCCAAGACATTCTGAGTGGCAGTACAACTCCAAAGAAGCTCCAGACTGATAAAGGGAAAGAGTTTTTCAATCAAGATTTTCAAAAGCTGCTATAGAAGAAAGGAATAAAACATTTCACCACATGGAATGAGTTAAAGACATCTCTGTGGTGGAGAGATTTAACTGCAGAGTAAAATCTGAAATGTGGAAATATTTCAGCATGTGTAGTGTAATAACCTAAATCAAAAATTGCGAACCTAGAATATTCTTACAAAAAAAGATATAATCGAGGTATAAAAATGGCTCCTTCTGATGTAAAAATATTTAATTCCTGGAATGTTTTTAAAAATTTACATGCTGTAGCCAAACCCCCGGCTCCTTCTTTGTTTAAGTTCAAAAGTAGGAGATACAGTTAGGGTTTTTAAAAACAGACATTCATTTCTGAAAGGTTATGAACAAACATTTTCAGTTTAAATCTTTGCAATCTCTGAGCTTGTACCTAGATCACCAGCTGTTTACAAACTGAAAGATTACAGTAGTGAAGAGATCATAGGCTCATTTTATGATGCAGAGTTGCAAAAAATTTAAGTCAATTTCACAGATGTTTACAGGATTGAGAAAATACTGGATAAGAAAGTTAAGAATAAAAACCGATTCCTTTTACTTAAATGGTTTGGGTGGCCAGAAAAATTTAACAGCTGGATACCAGACAGCCACGCCCATGATGTGAAATAAAATTCATCCATCCATCCATCCATTACCCAACCTGCTATATCCTAACTACAGGGTCTCTGGGGTCTGCTGGACCCAATACCAGCCAACACAGGGCGCAAGAAAGGTACAAACCCTGAGCAGGGTGCAAGCCCACCGCAGGGCAAACACACCAGGGACAATTTAGAATCGCCAATGCACCTAACCTGCATGTCTTTGGACTGTGGGAGGAAACCCATGCAGACACGGGAGAACATGCAAACTCCATGCAGAGAGGACCCGGGAAGCAAACCCAGGTCTCCTAACTGAGAGGCAGCAGCACTAACCACTGCACCACCGTGCCACCCTAATAAAATTCATACTGCTCATAATTTGAGCATCATACTCTTACAGTATATGATGGAGTACAAAATATTTTTCGTGATTCTGCCTAACAATGCTTCCTCAGACATTTTCACTAACAACACAATTTCTAATTTCATGGCAAAGCTTGCTAAAGCCATTGACCTAGAAAGATTTTGGGAAGTCGTTCTAGCAGAAATATAATATCAACATACATGGAATACCATAGATAAACCAGATAATGAATTCTACATTTCAGCTCCGGGGATAAAAAAAGTATTTTACATTCCTTGTGGATATTATGAAGGTATTCACAACCTATTTTGTTTTATGATCTCGGCAGCCTTAAGTCTGCCCACTATGACAGGCGTTGCTGTGGGGACAATCCCTTCGGAGAATCCTGTGAAATTCAGTTACAATGCTGCGGAAAGAAGGGTCAACATGGTCCCGGATGAAAAGGATGAAACTATACACTTATAAGGTCAGCTGGGTTGAATATTAGTAGCTCATCCTGATCAGACTCAGGGGCTAACTTACTAGGTCCCTTTCCTACATCAGGGCTGACTTTTACACTTTGTACATGAATGGCAATATGGTTTCTCATCAGAGAGTTGGAGACAGCTACTCCCCCCTTTTGAGATGCGTTCATATAAAGGATCAATCGAATAAAATTACCACTATCGCATATGACAAACCTCATTATATACCAGTCAGCAAGAATCATTTTGACACAGCAACTATTGAAATAAAGACGGACCAGGACAAAAATGTGCTATTTCAGTTTGGTAAGGTTATGGTGAAATTTCATTTCAGATCCATTGGCCATTGTGTGCAGACCCAAATGGGTAGAGGCTTACCAGGATTCTCTGGATTCCCCGTAATGTATGGCGGTGGTATTGGAGGTATATTTTGGGTGTTGTTTAGAAAAGCTTTACCTCTCCTGAAAAAAGGTTTTGACATACCAAAACCACATATCAAATCTGCTGCTAAAAATATTGTAAAAGATGGGCGATATCAAGCTTTTGCCTGTTGGTGGGCAAGAACTGCAGGAGGGTACAGGATTGATTTTGATGAGAAAGACAAAATGCAAGAGACCCTGAGCAAGACGTATTATTTTTACAGCTTAAAATTGTCAGAAGTAGAACAAGACTAAAGTGAAGAAAAAGAAGAGAGACATTTTTTAAGAGAAGATGACTTTCATACACAGAATGTCTGAAGAGTGTGTCAAATCTGAACTGGATCTGTTTACTGTGCCTTTCATTGAAACAAGTGTAGATACAAGTATATACAGTATATTGAAGTTCCGCTCTCTCAGCCCTCTCTAAAGTAGCACCGCTAAAATTTCTCATAGCTGGAAATGGAGAGGATTACCTTGGATTGAATAACACTCTTCCACATCTAAGGTGCAAAATAGTGAATGCTGATGGGACTAATATAACAGCTCCTGAAAAGAAAAAAATATTGTCAATTACCCTATAGCCAGTTTGTTTTCATAAGTTGATGTTACCCTGGGGACTGGCTAATATCTCAGAGTTCAAATAGTTATCTTTACAGAGCAGTCTTAGAAGGCCTGCAAAATTATAGCCAGGAGACTCTTCATGCTCAGTTTGCAACTGGACTTTTTTTTTTCCAAAGATACACTTAACAGATTGGAAGAGACAGATCCTGATGAGAAAACACTGGTTTTAATAAAGAAGCACCTATACAGCCAGGAGCCGTAGTGTTGAACTTTTGGGGCACATTCATTCCAATTTCTTTTTTCAGGAAAAATAAATATTGAACGGCCTGGACTTGAAGATTAAAATGGTTACGACAAAGATTAATTCTGCCTAATGTCTGGTGATGCTGAACATTACAAAGTAAACATAATGGCAGCCTTCCTGTTTGTGAAAAAAGTAAAAGTTTCACCTGACGTGAAATTAGGGCATGCTCGTGCCTTTACGTCAGCCAATGCTAAATATCCTGTGGAAAGGGTGAAAATGAAAGTTTTTAGCATGCTGGCAGGCATCCAAGTATGCAATCAAGAAAGCCTGTTTTGGGTAAGTTACCAAAGTACGTGGTGATTGGCATGGTGGATAATGAAGCTTTCTTCAGGTTGTTATACAAGGAAACTGTTCAATTTCAAACATAACAATGTAGAGTTCCTGGCTATGTACATAGACGGTGAACAGATTCCTGCCAAACCCGTTCAACCAGAATCTGCGAATGGCAACAGTGCCAGAGAATATTATAATCTGGTGATCCTTTAATGTGGGAAGTGACATTCTTGACATCTTCTTTAACTATATGATGACCAGTGTGATTTTCTAAGCTTTGTTGTGCTAGGCTCATAACATTAAAAGAGCAAGCTCAATTATTGGACACACTCTGGACCCCCTGCAATGTATGCGCGGATATGTTCTATTACATAAAGGAAACTAAAATCATCATTATATATGTTAGAAGAAGGGATTTTGAAATTAGTTCTAAATATAACTGTACATACATGCGGAGAGGGTAAGAGGCATTCAACTGTATTTACAATTCCTGGAAATAATCCTTGAGACAGTATCTTGAATTAAATTAAAGCTGGAAATCAAATGATTTGAACAACATGTGAAACACATTGCTCTACTCATTTGCTGCCCAAAAATAAACACATTAATTACATTCTTTGTATTCTGTATGATTTCCCTATCTTAGTTGGACAAAGAAAGGCTTATATAGTGCCCTGTTGTGACTGTTGAATTATAGGTTAGTGTCAGAAGTAATGCTGATTTTGTAGTAAAGGTTCTGGCCATCTAAGCTGAAAAGTAACACACTCTTGTTACAGTCAGATGCACATAGAACAATTAATAGCAGATACATACAGCATTTATAGATGATCACATGATCACTGTTGTAGGAACAGAACTGTGTCATAATCTGAGGAAACCCTGTATTAGTGAATAAGCTGAAAATGCAGACATGAATCTAATATTTTATATATTAAAATAAAGTGTATTTGAAATTGCTCTACTGTTATTAGTGAATAAGATGAAAATGCAGATGTGAAACTACTATTCTATATATAAAAATAAAGTGTATTCCAAATTGTTATACTGTTATTAAGCCCTAGTATATACCAAAAAACTACAAAAAAAAATATTCTCAATTTACCAAACAGACTTTGGTGAGCAGCTAGGTATGCCCATATTGCAGGAACCTCTTCAACAGTTATTGGTTGGCAAGGATTGGCAAACTGAATTTGGGATCAAAATTGAATAATAGTAAGCCATTCAGAAATTCCCAGGTAACATCTGAGCTTTGGTTCTGTTAAATTTAATTTGCAAATGGTTACAAAATTGGTTCTATGAAAAAGCAGAAGTAACAACTTTTATTTTCCACTTTCACTAATCTTCCATTTGACATCAGTATTACTGCTTTGAAGCTTTTGTGTTAAAATTTTTGTTTATGTTTTTTTCATTATCACCTTTCATATATATTTAAAAAAATTACACATATAAGTAATACACAGGTATAATGAAGCAAATCATGCCTTTATTTGGTATTTGGGTCAACATCTGATTCCTAATTAAAGTTAGACACAATTTATTCCTGATGCAACAGGGTATTTGCATGTTAGCAGATAAGTATGTTAATGTTAACAATTGCAATTAACGTAATTGAGACTTTCTCTAACTTCAATGAGAACAAATTTAAAGAACATTTGGCCATTTTATTTCACAAATAAAAATTGGAAATCTCTCTTTCATAAGTAAGGCAGAATCTTACAGTGGTGGCTCACTGGCTAAGTGTTTGAGATGGTATCAGGAAGGTTGTCACTTCAAATCCTGTTACTGCCAGAAGGGAACTTGTACTTTTGGGCCCTTAAGTAAAGCTCTTAACCTGAATGTTGCTCCGGGTGCACTGTACAATGGCTAGCCCTGTGTTCTGACCCCAAAGTTCATATGAAAAGACATTTTTTCCTCAGGGATTAACACAGTATATCATAATCAAAAAATTGAAATTGGAAGGTGCATGGCTCACAGAATAGTTGAGTCCGTATTTGAAAAGCTAAATTTCAAAATGAATTGAAATATGAAGAGTTTTGTTTATTTTTTCATTAAAGAAGTTTAAAAATAACTGCTACCAATTCTAAAAACGTCCAGTCATATTTGTCTATAGTGACCCTGGTAATACACTTTGTAAGCATGTTTGTTTATATATTGTGGATGTAAGAGGGTCTTTTGTGTCTAAAGCCTCTTCCAGAAAAACATTGGAATGAGATTGGAGTTTTGCTCAGTATCAAGCATTTTTTTTTTTTTTTATCTAGATATCATATTGTTCAGTACTGAATTTATTGGCATGGAGCAATAATTACATTTTAAAAAAAAATCAACATCATGAATAATAGTTTTAATGTATAATAATATATGTTGTCTATTTCCGTATCTATGTGAATTTTAAAATCTGTCAACACTACATGGTCAAAATATATACAGTAGTTATGTCAGACAATATGTAGTCTATAACTTAGTACTACAATTCTGCTTAATTTTCTTTTATTATCTAACATGAATGCCTAATTTTATATGAAATCATTTACATTTTTAGATATGATACAAGGTTAATCACATTAAATTATTTTTAGACAATTTCCTCGACCAATGATTACTGATTTATACATGAAAGTGAAAACATTTGGCATGGCCACAACTGAGGAAATTAGGTTACTGAGTAAAGCAAAATATGGTTGTGTGCAAAGGAAATGTATTTAATGAAAATATCCATACTTTCAAGTCAGTAAATGTTTAGTAAATAA
>NW_024384461.1:0-18263 GCF_016835505.1 Polypterus senegalus
GTATACAGCTAAAACTTCTGACAGAGAAATAATTCCAAGATGAGGTAAGCCAGACTCAGTTGACTCTGTTCAGGGACTCATTTAACTGGGAAAGTGCTGGTGGAAGTATCAAAAGTATTAGGATACAGGGTGCAGCTTCATTGCCCTTATCACCCATAATTATCTGGTCTATCACAGGGATTCAAGTGGAAAAAGCACTATTGTTCTAATGGCTATCAGGTGTGGACCTGGACATACCATGACACTTAGCCCATAAGAAATTATAACTGGGCACCCAATGGCAACCTCAGGGGTTCCAGATATGCGAAAAGCTGATATTCATCGTGTGCCTGGTTTAATGCTTCTGTATTGTATGGAATTGACAAAAGCTTTTCAGCATGTTTCCTTAAAGGTTAAAAACCTCTGGAAACCAGTATAAGGATGGTTACATCAGTATGTATCCAGCCAGTGGCTGATGATAAATCTTTCAGCAGTGACACCTTGACACCAAAATTGAAAAGACTACTTCAAGTGCTACTGATTACAGATTCAAGCAGCAAAGTTCAAGGTAAACCTTCTTGGATTCACCATTATTATCACCTCAAACATTCTCAACCTCTGGTCAATGACCATGATGAAAATTAGATGACCTCATTGGGTGCCCCTGTGGACCAGGATGGGAAGAAGCTAACTGCCTCAATTGCCCACCTGAGCATTGGAAACCACTGGTCCAGAAGTAGATGGTAGAAAATTATTTTCCCAGCAAGCACAGGGTGCAAGGCAGGAACAAATCCCGGCAGGCGCCAGTCCACCGCAGGGCACACACACACCCACAAATCAAGCACACACTAGGGACAATTTAGGATCACCAGTGCATCTAACCTGCATGTCTTTGGACTGTGGGAGGAAACCAGAGCACCCAGAGGAAACCCACGCAGACACGGGGAGAACATGCAAACTCCATGCAGGGAGGACCCGGAAGGAACCCAGGTTTCCTTACTGCGAGGCAGCAGTGCTTTGACTTCAAAATGTATATAGACTGTATAAACATTATGGACTCTGCAAGACTTTCTGCAAGAAATTCGGGATCAATAAACCATTTACAATGAAGTGGACAGTACTTCTAAAAGGCTGATAGAGCATTATGTTCAACATATTACCTGGATCTTCTTAACATCTGGATTACCCGAATACTAATCATAAACTGGACAGTAAATAATCTCTTTGCTTTGGAAAGGCTGATTGCAACAGAACATTATGCTGTGGCCACTTCAGATTACAGCTGGACTAAATAGAACTGCTTTAACCTGAAGTATGTGCTTCATGCTAAATCTGCAACTCATTCTGTTACTTTTTAACAAACAGAGGAGAGTACCATTATTCTCAATTATGTAAATTTTACATGTATTTTAAAATTTTCATGAAGTGGACACTATGAATGGCTGTAGTAATAAAAATAATAATTTAATTCTTTGATGTAAAAGATAGGAAAAGCAATTTGCTAGGAGCTACCTTCTTATAGCCTTTTTACTTTCACTTTTTTCCTGCAAAGCAGTAATATATGACTGACTTAAGGACGTGCTGACGTGAACTTTGCAAAAGCGAGAAGCTGCTGGGAATTTTGGTGTTTTGTGTGGTATGAGAGTTAATTAAAAATACATTTTACTCCAAACAACTTCAGTTTTGTTGCCGCTAAGGAACCGTGTGGTAGTTTATTAAAGTTTTTACCCTTTAAAAGTTTTTTTGCTTTTTTCACCCGCACAGGAGCAAACGTAGCTGGGAGTTTGGAGGTGCGCTTGAAAAGTTTCTTGTACTTGTTCTTGAAAAGCAGCAATAACTGATATCGGCATCTGTAAGCAAATAACTGTTTTGCAGCAATAAATAGTTAATAAGTAACTGAAACAGCGATTCCCTAGTTAAAAAGTAAAAAGGGCCGTGGCTGACTTCAAAGCAATAAAGGGAAGTCTAAGCAGTGCATAGGTACTGTATGTGGCCAGCATTAAGATGCCTGATTACGTACAAGGAGCTGTAGGAGCAGATAAGGCAGTAAAGTTGTATTTATTTGTTTATTTTAGATTGAACAGTTCTTAACAGTCCAGAGGTAGGACAGTCAAGTGGGTGACAGCGTAAGAGTTCATTAATACGAGGGAATACAAACAGTGCAAGTGGAGAGCTCTTAAGTAAGGAATAACAGGAGCACAAAGTTAGGAGAACATTCAGAGAAAAGTAAAGTTAACCTCATAGAAGAAAAAATAGCAGGCAGCTGAGAGGGAAAACAGTATAGGAGCTTAAGGGGATAGAAGGGGTAAAATAGCTGTAGCAGTTCTTAGTGTTACAATTTAAGTTAAATCGTTTAATTTTAAGAAAAAAAAGTTAAGGCAGTTTTACTAACACTAAATCAAATTTTAATAATGAGGCCAATGCAATGCAAGTCCAGTAGGATATTCAACTTTTAGATAATGGTTTGGAGGAGCCAGTTGTCTATGAGGGCTACATCTGCAGAAGATGCCAACTGATCCAACACCTCGAGCTCAGGGTAGCTGAACTGGAGGAGGAGTTGGGTGGCCTGCATTGCAGTAGAGAAATGGCGGACCTGCCCAGGTGTCCTTTAGAGAGATAGTGTGCATCCCTATGGTGGTGCTGGAGGAGATTTCAGACCAGACAGGTTGAGATAGGTGGGTCACGGTCACAAGGCGTTAAGTAAAGGGGCATCAATGACAGAATTAGAAGTGCCAAACTGTTATCAGGTCCTTGCAGAGCTAGACGGTGTCTCTGATGATTCTGAGGTGGTAGGCAGGGATCAGGAGCCCCAAAGGGTCACCTCAAAATCAGTTCCTAGAAAGAAAGATGTAGTGATAGTTCCGGACTCAATCATCAGGGGATTGAAGCACAGGTTTCCTCAGGGCTGTCTTAACAGATCTGTACACATACATGCACGTGAGGTTGCAGAGGTGACCATAATACTAAACCAGAGGCGAATGCCAATGTCCAACTTGTAACACAATAACAAATATGTATAGTTTAGTATAGTATAGGATTTATTTATTGACAGAAAGTCACAACATACATATATTAGCATTGGGCCCCTGTTCAACTGCCCAGTGTTCCCATGTGTTAAGAAGGCTCTGGGTTTGTTCCAGAGACAGAGAGGTGCACAGGTGGGGACCTCCTGGAAGGATGGATAAGCTCTTGGCCAGAGCAGGGGTTTATCCAGTTGTCATTGTACATGTTGGAACAAATGACATCAATACTCTAAGGGTAGTCTGTCATTTGTGCGATCCAAATTCAAAGAGTTAGGTGCCAGGCTGAGGAGAAGAACTGTCAAGGTAGCCTTCTCCAAAATTCTGCCTGTGCCACGTGCCAGTCCAAATTAAGGAGATTAGAAGGCTTAACGCGTGGCTCAAATCTTGGTGCAGGGTAGAAGGGTATAGGTTTATGGGGCATTGGGACTCCTTTTGGAACAGATGGGACCTGTTCCGCCATGACGGGTTACATCTGAACTGGTTGGGCACCAATATATTGGGGAGACGTATGAGTAGGCTAGTCAAGAATTGTTTAAACTAGGGAATGGGGAGGCAGGGAGTTTAGGACAGGCCAGGAGGAACAAACAATGGTGTAGAAATAAAAATGCATAGTTATATAAATTCTAACCAAAATTTTAAATGCAAAAGAAAATTGAGTAACACATTACAAATAAATTGCCTTAATGCTAGAAGTATGGAAAATAAGGGTGAGTTGAGTGTGTATGTAGCAGAGCATAATTATGATATTATAGCAATAACGGAAACCTGGCTAAATAACAAAGATGGGGATGAGTGTAACATAGAGGGATACACATTTTTAGGAAGGATAGACAGAACAGAAAAGGAGGTGGGGTTGCTGTTTATGTCAAACAGAATTTAAATGCAAGTCCTCTTCAGTTGGACGATGAGCCCCATCTTAGAACATGTGGCTTAAACATGTGGCTTCGCCTGGAAAGCATTAGGGAAAGAGGTCTTATTTTAGGAGTGTGTTATAGACCACCCAATTCAGACAGTAATTTCAACACACATCTTTTTAGTAATATTAAAAAAGGCAAATTTACAGGGGATATTATAGTCATGGGGGACTTTAATTATCCAAATATTAACTGGGATAACCTTGCAGATGGAGGAGCACAAGAGCAGGAGTTTTTAGAAGTAATCAGTGACTGTTTTTAACACAGTATGTTAAAGCACCAACAAGGGGTGAAGCCTGTCTGGATTTAGTATTTTGTAATAATCAGGATAGAATTGAGGGTGTAGAGGTGATTGAACCACTAGGGTCAAGTGACCATAATATAATACAATTCTCAGTATTTTGGAAAAGTGCAGATGCAAAGACTAAAATTGTTAAGTTTAACTTTGGTAGGGCAAATTTTGAGCAGATGTGGCAAAGTCTAAGGAGGATAGACTGGGATAAGCTTTTAAGTGTGGAGACAGTCGAGGAGCAGTGGAACAGGTTTAAAAACAGTTTACATATAATGCAGGACAGATACAAACCTACAATTTGGAATTAATAGGAAATTAAAAAAAACTCCACAATGGATTAATAAAGATTTAAAAAAGAAGTTGCAAAGGAAAAAACTGCTGTATAAGGCATATAAGACTAATGACTGCAAAGTGAATCGTAAAGCATATAAGAACATGAGGGAAACCATTAAGAAGGATATCAGGGAGGCAGTTGGAGAGGAATATAGCAGATAAGGCAAAGAGACCCTAAGAGATTCTTTCAGTATTTTAGTAGTAAAAGAACAGTCAAGGAGGAGGTAAAGTGCATCAGGAATAGTAAAGGGGAATTAAAAGATACAGACAATGAAATAGCAGATGCCCTAAACTTACATTTTTCTGAGGTCTTCACAAGTGAGGAAATAGATAACCTCCCAGCGGTAAATGGGACTACTAAGGAGGTACTGAAGGATTTGGAAATTGTAGAGGGAGAAGTGCTGCTCAGATTAAATAGGCTGAAATCAAACAAATCACCAGGACCAGATAATATTTACCCTCGAAATTCTTAAGGAGGCTAGTGAGTACATATATAAACCCTTGACACATATTTTTAGGAAGTCACTGCGCACTGGAGAGATTCCAAAGGACTGAAAAATGGCAAATATCATCCCATTATATAAAAAGGGTGACAGGGCAGATCCAAGCAACTATAGGCCAGTAAGCTTAACATGCATCACAGGAAAATTAATGGAAGGAATTATTAAGGATAAGATTGAGCAACACATGGCAAGGACAGGAGTTATTCTGAACAATCAGCCAGAATGGGTGTTTTACTAACATGCTGGAATTTTATGAGGAAGCAACAAAAGGATATGATCAAAGTGGAGCTTATGATATTATTTATTGTGACTTTCAGAAAGCATTTGAGGTTGGACATCAAGTTAAATGAAGTGGGAGTTCAGGGTGATGTTTTTAGATGGGTGCAGAATTGGCTCAGACACAGGAAGCAGAGGGTGATGGTGCGAGGAACCTCATCAGAATTGGCTGATGTTAAGAGTGGTGTTCCACAGGGGTCAGTGCTGAGGCCACTGCTATTTTTAATATATAGAAAGGATTTAGATAGGAATATAAGTAACAAGCTGGTTAAGTTTGCAGATGATACCAAGATAGGTGGATTAGCAGATAATTTGGAATCCGTTATATCATTACAGAAGGACTTGGACAGCATACAGGCTTGGGCAGATTTGTGGCAGATGAAATTTAATGTCAGTAAATGTAAAGTATTACACATAGGAAGTAAAATGTTAGGTTTGAATACACAATGGGCGGTCGGAAAAATCGAGAGAACACCTTATGAGAAGGATTTAGGAGTCATAGTGGACTCTAAGCTATCAACTTCCCAACAGTGTTCAGAAGCCATTAAGAAGGATAAAAGAATGTTAAGTTATATAGCACCATGTGTGGATTACAAGTCCAAGGAGGTTCTGCTTAAGCTTTATAATGTACTGGTGAGGCCTCATCTGGAGTACTGTGTACAGTTTTGGTCTCCAGGCTACAAAAAGGACATAGCAGCGCTAGAAAAGGTCCAGAGAAGAGCGAACTGACTGATTCCAGGGCTACAGGGGATGAATTATGAGAAAAGATTAAAAGAGCTGAGCCTTTAGCAAAAGAAAATGAAGAGGTGACATGATTGAAGTGTTTAGAAATTATGAAAGGGAATTAGTACAGTGGATTAAGACTTATTTTAAAATTAGTTTATCAAGAACATGTGGACACAGTTGAAAACTTGTTAAGGGTAAATTTTGCACAAACATTAGGAAGTTTTTCTTTACACAAAGAACGATAGACACTTGGAATAAGCTACCAAGTAGTGTGGTAGACAGTAAGACTTTAGGGACTTTCAAAACTCGACTTGATGCTTTTTGGGAAAAAATAAGATAAGATAAGACTAATGAGCTTTGTTATGCTGAATGGCATGTTCTCATCTAGATTGTTCTAAAGTTCTAAGTTAGCCTTTTGATGTATCAAAACTGGCTATTAGGATGTATTAACCCCTTGATACATCAATGTTTATTCAAAGGGCCTTTATCGCAACTTCAGGAATGTGACGGCAATATAATTCTAATTGATGTACAGATGCCTCGATTGAAACTTCTTTTCAAAACATATTTCCTTTTTAGACAGGCATTTAGACTTAGGATTTGACAGTGCAATAATATACTTGGTCTCATAATCTCTCTCTTTAAAAATATGAAAGATCCCTAATTTACTGGGAATTCCACCCTATATACTGATGGCACTTGTCAGCAGTTGTGTTTATTAATAGAATAGAATTCATAATCAGTTGAGCGAGAACCTCATAAACTAAGCCTAGAACATAAGACAAAAAAATCATAATGAAAGATGAGTGAGGAGATTGAAAACCAGAATAGTGCAAATCACTTGGCCACAATGACAGACATAACTCAAAGTCAGAGACAGAAAAGATTTTGAAACCAAAAAGCATTTCAAATGAACAAGCAGAATGCTGGGTCTTTTAGTGACTGCAAGCTTTGACAATCAGTATGTCCAAGTGGCTGACCTCTTTGCCGACTGCCTTGTGATGTTGCACTATCTCTGACACCTGATGTTACCCCTAACAACCAAATAGGAGCCTGAAGAAAATTAGAGTCAAATTATGACTAATGAAAGAGTCAACTCATGACATCCATGTATAGCATATTTATCTTACATTGACATTTATAAGCACACTGACCTGAGGATTGATTAATCTGTTAAGGCAGGTGTATGTTGGAGGAATTCAAGAATACAACCATATTAGTTGTTTTTGTTGTTTATTTATTTATTTAGGAGAGGTTATTAATAGGATAATGAAATATCAATTAACTAAATAAAATATTATTTTTCAATGCCAATCTTAGTAGTGAGTAGTCATTGTTACTTCATTGTTCATTGAACTTTAGGTTTCAGTTGAATATCTTCAATGGTTCAGTTTAAACCAGTATTGTATCTCTCTATCTAAAAAGGCCACTTCTCCTCTAGGTCCATCTACACAAATTTTACTCTGGCACCAGTCTTGACAGTACTTATTGTCATTTTGGTATCTGATATTTTCCAGATCAAATTCCATGTACTAGTTCTTATTATGGCAATAATAATGTTCACATAAAATAGATAACAAAAGTGATTAAAGACTAAATTTCTAGGATAATATGAAATTATTGTTAACATCCATCCATCCATCCATTGTCTAACCCGCAGAATCCGAACACAGGGTCACGGGGTCTGCTGGAGCCAATCCCAGCCAACACAGGGCACAAGGCAGGAACCAATCCTGGGTAGGGTGCCAACCCACCGCAGTTATTGTTAACAGCAGCAAGAAATGTTAAGTGGACATTTACTGTATTGCTGAGACTAAAAGGAAATGACTCAAACATCACACAGACACCTCACGCACTGCCACCTCATCCATTGCCTCCTACAGAGTACAGCCTAGGTTTTGGTATGAAAACCTAACCACTGCATTTCTGTGTCATCCATTAATTAGAGTATATAGTCACATGAATTTTAGGTTCCATAACATAGAATATAGTGCGCATTTCATTAATTATTAAACATTTTCTTATAGTGTTTGATAAGTTTTAGTTTCTATGGAATGTATCCTTGACATTAAGCTCTAAGAATGAAAAGCATTGACAATAAAAAATAGAAGTTCAAAAGGGCACACTTCAGACATATCTGCATTACGTAAAATTCAGTTTCACTCAAAAGACAGTATATGTTAGACACACACAATGTTGTTCAGTAATACCAATATGAAGTTGCTCCTGTGTCTCCTTTAGTATTATGTCTGAGTTCAAATCAGATCAAGTAATATAACCAATGAATCAAAGCTAACATTCCTCACTGATCCTCTACTGATGTAGAACAAAGCATATCTCTCCACTGGGATCCACAACCAGTTCTTTTGTCAGATGATTCCTGGACCAGGATGCAGTGAATAAGCTAATTGGAACAACTTCATGTCAGACCAAAAGCTATTTTCCTTCTATCATGAAACTGTGAAACTGTTCAATAGGCAGCACCAGCTGAAAATGGCAACTTCTGATTCTGTCAAGAAAAGGATTCTTGGAGTATGTTTCTTCTGGCTGGAACACTATCGATAGTTTCACCAGGAAAACAGTATGGCTAACTCCCTTTCTCTTTAACAATACAGAATATTAATTTGCCATAGCTAAGGATACCAACCTTTATGAAGTTGCACACACAATTTAAATCAGTCATTTGACATACAAAATGCTGGAAAGAGATCAATGTGAAAAAATAAATAAGTAAACACCATCCACAGCTTGGTTGCAACATGCCCGCTTGGAAAATTCACATTTATTCAGATTTAATAAATGAATTCAATTCACTTTACAATTGAGTTGACAGTTTCAATGGGGTGTACTTACTTTTCACATGAATGTAAATACATAAGTAAATACATAAATTAATTAAATAAGAAATGTACTACCTTCCAACTATTTTGGCTTAAAATTCTTACATGGTTTCTGTTTACCTTGGATTTAAAATTACTCTCAACCTCCTTACCTTAATTTGTAGTAACACCAAATGAGATAACATTGTGCAAGACAAATCTGTTTTGGTTTACTTCACTACATACATACCTCTTATAAGTCAATAGAAGCAAGTTATCCTATATTATATACAACTGGAAAAACATTTCTCTCACCATGTTATGGTTATACTGTAAGTATTTTTAAGAATTTGGCAGGAATTCATTAATGTTATCACAAAATAGTTTTTATGGGTCTTTGCTTCACTTTTACAATTGTTTTGGCATATATGAAAAAATGCACTGAGCCTTTCTTTGAATTCAGTTCACTGCTAGAGGAAGGAAGTCTGATTTTTTTAGTTTGGGGAATCTTTTTGGTGAAAGGTGCCCCTTTCCTTTGATACCCTAAGCATATGCTTATTTTGCATAATCGTTGATTCAGCTGTGCTCACATTGCCTGACTCTATCAGGCAGAAATCTATGGTAGGCTAGCAAGAGGCAACTGATCAGAGACTAATATTGTGACCCCAGACCATAAGAGTAAACATGCAGTCCCTGGTTTGGAGGAAAGGATTTTTTCTGTTCTTTTGAGGAATGGTCAACTAACAAGCTATCTGAGAAAGCTAGTCTATCATGGACTACTGAAGACTCAGAGGTGCAGGGACAGAAAGCCATATAATTACAAATAAAAGGTTAGGCTTGTACTGGCAGTCCATACTGAGATTAGTGCTGAGTCCATAAAATAAAGCAGTATTAACCAAACATTCACCAAAACCTTAACTATGCACTGGCTCTTTCAACACTCAAGACATTTAAAGATTTTAGATAGCACTATAATAGTGACATGGCTAAAATAATTGAAACTTAGCAACTTACACAAAATTTTGGCTGTAATGCACCCCTTATTACAATGAAGGAAAAATAACATTCTGTCAGAGTGTGTAGGCGTATTGTGTTAATTGCTATCATTTGTATCGTACAGCTACTCACCATACACTTTTAACTCAACTCTTCCACCTAGATTGACATTAGACGGAGCTGTTGTAATCGTCACTGTGTATTCTCCCGAGTCAGTAGCAAACAGTTTATTAAATTTAAGAGTGCCAGTGGAAGGTGACACCTCGACTCTTCCTATATAATCCTTTGTATAAAAATATTTGAGTCCATCCAAGTCACAACAATATTCAGACCAAATGTCCAGGTTCCAGTATTCGCCGTTTGTTCGGCTGGATTAATTGACAAATGAAATGTGATGTCTCCACCTACTGTCCCGTTTAGTATGTTTTGAGGAGTTATATTGGCATAGCAACAATCTGTAATGAAAAAAAAGAATGTTATTAACTAATTACAAAAATATTACCATAAATAAATAATTTGCATGATCAATCTGTTAACAAGTCATAGTCACAACTTGAAAATGCGCTACCTACACGAAAATAGAGCCAGAGAGAGCAGCCAAAACGGCTCCAGCGCGCACCTCCATTTCCAAGTAAGCAACGAGAACTTGATATCCGGATTCACAAACTGTAAGTGCATGAGTGCGTTATATTATTAGGACAGTAGAGGGCGCAGCATCTCCAAAGTTGGCGTTTTATTTGTATGAACACGTTATTTACTAAGTAAATTAGATTGCGGAGAAGAAACATGGTTAAACTCGCTACGGATAAACGAATGATATATCTTAACGCTGCACAGGAAATACAAATTATTTTAATGGATCGGGCATCCTATATAAGAGAAAGAGTCACACCAACCAGTGCTTTATAGTTTATCATTTAGCATTTGTCCAAAGTACTGTACGTAAAAGCATCTGTACACAGCTGATGTGTGATATTTGAAAAATTAGAATAATAGATTAAATAAAAATAGTCAATAGCCTGCATAATATTTACCATTTGAATTACAGATGAACCCACTGGCACAGTGAGCTGAATTCAATAGCATGATGGCAATATTCAGTTCTAAGCTAATGAAACACAACTGTACATGTCTATGAAGCTCAAAACATATTTCCCTTTGTGATCTTAGTATGATTGTCAGTGACCTACATTCATTTTTATTGAACTTGCTTAATCCAGGTCAGAACTGCAGGAGAAGGGGCCTATCTTGACAGCATCATGTGCAAGGCAGGAATCAAGCTTGGGCGACCTTTAGTCGAACCCTGAGTATAGTAACATGAATAACCACACTCACTCACACCAAGTGAATTTAGGATTATTAAATAATATACCATACAAGCAGGTTGTCAGAGGATGTCCAGTATCCACTGAAAAACTCACACAGACACAAAGACAATGTGCAAACCTGAAAAACAAGGCAGACACAAATTTGGAAGCACCTGTAAAACTAAATATTCAATTACCTAAACAAGCCAAAAGAAAAACAACTGATCTTGCACAAGTTCTTAATGCAGCTTTTTGTATGTTTATGAAATACATTTCTAAAGTATGCATCCTGATAATATTTCTAATTTGACACTTCCTTTTATCACATGATGCTAAAATGTAAATGGAAGCATTATAAGCACTGTTATAAATGTCATCTTGCCTCTCCTCTGCTTTGTAAATCCAACCATAGAGAAAAGTAGGGACTAAAATGTGAATATTTAGCTTCAGTGATATTGCAGCTTAGGTGATTTGAGGCTCGTTACAGTTCATGTTAATATAGTTTGATTTTTTTTGTTTTTACGATGTTCCAGAAATGTTATATCCATCTATTATCAAATGTAATTTGAACACTACTGGAAACAGATGATTTAGTCAGCAACGCTGAGTTCAGGTTAGCACCTTCTCGTGAATCCAGCCCTGCCACTGTCTGTGGGGGTGTTTATTGTTACTGCCCTGGTTCCCCACCCATGTTTTAAAATGTAAGGCATATTGATCATTTTAGATTTAGGCCATGTATGAGTGAATGTGACAATGTAAGCGAGTGCACCCTCTTATGAGTTTGTGGCATGTCCATGGTTGGCCCCGAGATTTCCTGACTTTGAAGCTGTCATTTATTATTTATCTACTAGCTGAAATACCCAGCGTTTCCCAGTTTTAATTGTTTGAGAAAAACATAATTAAAAAACACAACTTTAAAAATGAAAATATATTAACAAGCAGTAAAGACTCACTAATGTCCTTGTCTTGCGGTCTTTTATGTTTGTTATCATTTAGTTCACGCTCGAACCGCCATCTCTAATTTGAAAAGCAATGGGGCAGTGCTACTCAAACATAAAGAATGCAATCAGCTGCCTGCTATATACTAACTGTGTAAGCCCGTATTGTTAAAAGCACGGGATCCTAGAAAGTATTGAAATCGTCAGAACTACTCTGGGCATCTCTCTGCTATGAGGATTCGTGTTAGACGCTCGCATCGTTTGTGCATTAGCAGCTAAATGACTACCTTTCTTATGAGGTTTCCTTTTGTCGGTGTGCTGGCCTCGCTTGCGTATTCCCAGAGCTGGAGCCCTCACCCCAACTCTACCTCTCATTTCTGCTGCTGCATGTAGCATCCACTTGCAGAGCCAAAGCACCATACGTCACAACAGTTTTAGACTCTCAGTTTTAGACCGGAAGTGGCGTCACTTCCGCCACTGCTGCAGCTTCACTGCTCCCTGTGTCGCACAGGATTGAATATCAAATTCTGTTATTGACCTGCCCATTAAGGTCCTCTGATTCTATGCCCCACACTAACCTGCACTCGGTGGGTAACAGCAAGACCTTCAGCTGTATAGCCGTGACTGTGGAATGACCTCCCAAAATTAATGAGATCAGCTGACTCCATTCATTTGTTTTAACTCATTAGTTTAGGAAGACATTAAACAGAACTGAAATTCGGCCCCTTCTTTCAGTTTACCCCTCCGTCTGTCCAGGTACTCAGGGTTTGAATTTTTATCACAATTTATGTTATTTGTTCAAGATTTTTTGTAGTATTATATGTTGTATTTTAGTCTGCATTATTATCTTTTATTCTATTTGAATGTTTTGTATATCCTGTTTTTATCTTTATTTAGTGAAGATATTATTTGTATTTAATGTTATATAGGTCCTGTTGTTCTTTCTGAATTTTGGGCAGGGTGCTATATAAATAAATTGTGTACTTATTAGTATTTTTATTTTTTTCTTTTGATGGCCCATTGTTTATAATAATAAGTGACAAAATCTACAGCAGTTCTATATAAGGCAATTAATATATTGCATTATTCAGTGTAGAATATGTAATGCTGTTTTCTTCACATACATGTTTAAAAATATTAGATTGCCTTAAATGTTTATTCTAAATTGGTTTAGAGCAATATTGCACACATGCATAGAACATTTTAAAAAAACATAATCAATTTTATTATTAACGTTTTACTTAACTCTAACTTGGTGTAAACATTATAATTATATTGTGTACTTCGTTTCATGAATGTAAACGAAAAACTATTTTAAATTAACACAGATCTTGATGATTTAAATTTTGCCGACATGTTAAATGGTTCCCACGGACCAACACAACGTAAATGTTAATAGTGTATTTCACAGAAACGATCCGTATTGTTTAGCTTGATGTATGACACGACGTGATGGCAGAAACCCTCTGAACTTCACAATGATTCGTATTATTTGGTTTCTAAACGGGTCTTTAACCTGACGTTACTTTCCGGGCTTTGCCCAGACCTGCGAAACCTTCTAAAAGTAATTTTACGAAGTCAGTCCTGCAATGACGGAGCGTCACTTCCGGTCTACAACTGCGGGTCTAAAACTGCGGTGACGTATGGTGCTGTGGCTCTGCAGGTGGATAGCATTGACTGCTGCAGTCACCTCCAGTTCGCCCTCTGGTGGCCGTTCGAGTGTCAACTGAATGATAATGTGATACGAGACTGTAAGATCACCCGCAAAAATACCCAGAAGGGGTGGGATAGAATTGATCTCACCCTACAGTATTTTTAGTCGACCATTGAGTAACATGTGTACCAAGTTTCATGAAAATTGCTAGAGCAATTCGGACGTGATGCTTGAACATACATACACACATTGACTTTTATATATATACTGTAGATTTATTTATTTTTACTTGTTTAAATGCAAATTGCTCCCAAGTTACTGCAGCTGTATTATTTTACCTTGAAAATACTTTTACCTGGAAGCTCATTTCCTTGCTACCAGACATTTCTGGAGTGATATTTTGAAAAAGGTTAACATTGTTTATGGACAAAAATCAGTTTTATCTTTGACCTTCAGGATCTGCCATAATATATCTTAAACGCTAATACGTTAAATAAGTGTGAAAGTAATATATTCTTTTAACAAATGATACCCTGGCCAAGTGTTGAGGCTCCTGTCTCAGTAAAAAATAAAATATCTGAAAGTTTAAAAGGGAAAACTACAAAACAGAATTCAATTGTCGATTAACAGGGTCGATTAACTCAGAAAGCCTTTAGACGATCTCTTCAAACCACTTTCGATTTATATGGAGGGTAGCTATCTGGTCATTTTGTGATATTAAGTATATCCGTTTTCATTGTTCTAACTCCATAATGTAGGGCCACGGTGAAGAAAAAAATTTGAACACTGAAGGAAAACAAAACTATACATCGAGAATAAAGTCAACATGTTGACATTATTCTTGACAATTCAATTTAATCTCGCCCTTTATGTTAAGATTAAAGTCAACATGTTGACTTTATTCTCATATAGTTTGTCATTAAAGTAGAATGCTGTAAACTAAGCCTCATCTTAAAATGAATATTTAATTTACTAGATTTTCTCAAACCCCGTCATAAATTATGTAGCTCATTGAATGCTTTGTATTAAGTGTTCCCGAGCCATGTTAATCGGTATGTGCTTCTTAAACTGACTTCCTCTTGCACCAAGAGGAGGCGCAGGCAGCAATCACCACACAGAATACATTAATTTCATGATTCCTGCTACCTGAACATTTAGAATGCCAAGATAAATAACTTGATATCATTTGCATGATTAAATGTATTAAAGCATGTATTAAACACGTTGGGGCACGGTGGCATGGTGGTTGCACTGCTGCCTGGCAGCAAAGGGTCCTGGGTGTTCCCTACCTCGAGTTTGCATGTTTTTCTGGTGGGTTTACTCGGCGTGCTTCAGTTTCCTTTCAAAGTCATGTAGGATGTGGGGTTTTGTTATGCTATATTGGCCCTGCTAGTGTACATGTTGTTCGTATTCATCCTGCAATGTGCTGGCCCTATTCAGGATTTGTTCCTGCCTCACGCACAATGCTTGCTGGGATGGGCGCAACCCTGAATGGACGGCATAATTAAACATGTATAACGAAGATTTTTTAAATTCCTGAACACTCCTGAAGTTTATAACTAGTTTTAATTTCACTAAGACATTTATCGTGTGGTGACTGGTTATGTGGAGAAAGAAGAAGGAAGTATAGAAACTAGGGGTTTAGTACGTCATAGACGGCACACATGCTATAAAGAAAGCCAGCTCAGAAGAACATCCATTGAATTCTGTGTTCGTGTCTCCAACCACCAGCGTCTGAACCCAGCATTTACACAATATTTTAGTTAAACCTGTGCTATGCCCATTAATACATCCAGTTTTTGGAGCCTCGTCACACCAGCCATAATGGCTCTCTATACTGAACGCAGACCTGGGGATCCCTTCAAAGAGCAGGAATATCATGAAGTGAATGTGTTTTGTGAGGCGACCCCTGCCGGCACCTCCTCAGTGCAAGAGGAAGTCAATTTAAGAAGCGCATAGCAATTAACATGGCTCAGGGAACACTTAACACAATTAAATGTGCTACACTAACTTATGACGGGGTTTGAGAAAATCTAGTAAATTAAATATTCATTTTAAGATGAAATTTAGTTTATGATGTTCTACTTTAATGATAAACTATGACAATAAAGTCAACATGTCGACTTTATTCTCAACATATAGTTTTCTTTTCACTGTGTCCGTATTTCTTTTTCTTCACCGTTTGCCTAATACGTTTCCGTAAATTTTATGATTAAGTTAGGATTACAATTTTCTTTCAGAAAACTTAATGAACCATAAATATTTGTTACAGAGTTGCTCCATTAAAAACCAAAAACACCAAAAGAGAAAGGAAAGATGGGTGGAATTATGAAATTTTAGACCAGAACAAAGAAAGAAATGGAACAACTAGAAACTCCCAAGGAAAGTCCTAGAAGTCAAACAGCAAGCAATATGGATTGAAGAAAATGTTCAAAAGCAAGTACAAAATTGTTTGGATAATGGCTAACAGTAAAGCACTACCCAAAAAGTTAATTGATCTGGCATTGGAAAATAATATTATGGATACCAAGAATCACTGAGATAAAAGGAAATTCAGTCAGACGGACAAATGCCTAACATCCAACTGCAAAGGTGTAGAAGATGGCAAGCACATGATGTTGGGAAGTAACTATGAGCAGAAGGTGTGAGTTGTGATGTAGTAAACAAATTGACAAAGAAAAGTTCTGACAGGAAAGTTCCAAACCTAACTAATAAAATAGGAAATAAAATAGTACTGGGTAGGAGTAAACAGAATTAAAAGCATAATATGGGAGTTGAGGAGACAGTGAACAATTTATGATAAAGTTGCCACTTGTGTTTTTCAGAACGCAGAGTAATGCATTAAAGAACACAAGTAAGCCATTCAGTGACTATAGACAGATAAGAATGAACACATCTATTTTAAGAAAATGGCTTCATGGGTTTTTAAATAAAATAAATTTGGTTAATCCCAATCTCTCTCATGTTAATATACACAAAGGAATGAAGAAAACAAAAGAACACTTCTGAGTAGATTTAGGTTTATATGTGTTAAATCAACCATGAAATAAAATAGAATTAGAATAAATGAAAAACAATGTAACACAGATTTGATGTTTTAGAGAAAACAAAAGAGGAAGCCTGCCAATATAGCCCAATTGCCACGTGTTTCTGCAGTGTCTCACCTCAGGCACAAATTATTCGAACCAGTCTTGCGGTTAGGTGCTGCCATAATCAAATGTCACATTCCATATTCTGAAATGGTCAAATCGCTGCTTTGTCTTGAACTGCTCCACATTCTGTTCCCACCAGTCATAACTCATCTATTCTGTGCTATCTTTCTAGATAGATAGATAGATACTTTATTAATCCCTTTATTAATCTATCTACAGATAGACGACGATGACCACACTTAAGGTATCTTTAAGCATTTGCAAACTAACAAATTCGCTGGCATTCAATAGTATAAGCAGTCTGAAGTCAGCAATCATTTCTAAATAATTTTGAAGATCCACGATAGATATCAAAACACATCCAGGACACAGTGAGAATGTTATTACATTGTATGAATCTTAAAGTTAATAATGTTTTTATGTGTAAGTGAACCTGGTCACATTTGTATGAATGTGCATAGAAAGAAAGAAAGAAAGAAAGAAAGAAAGAAAGAACTTTATTTGTCCCCAAGGGAAACCTAGCTTTTCACAGAAGTTCTTTAGTAAATAAATACATGAATAAATATATAAGTAAGTAAGTAAATAAAATACACACACACTTTGGCCAGAACATACACAAAAATGACATTAAAGCACGGAAATTGAACTAAAGAAAAGTTCTAACTTGGCCATCACAGTAACAGTGAGGCATTATGCAGATGTATTGTTCATATAAAGGAGCCCCAGTAGCGTTTCTTGAAACGCTTCAGCTGAATAATTAATTGGCTAAATGTCCTCAGTGTTAAGTGTGTCAGAGAGAGGATGTGCACCATTGTTCATAATGGTATTCGGTTTTGTTTTATTTCTCTCCTTCGCTACAACCTCCAGAGGAGTTCAGACTGCGTCCTAACTGAGCTTGCTTTTTAATTAGCTTATGGATTTGGTGGGTCTCTCTTGAAGTACCAGCCCAGCACACCACAGCTTAGAGAATCTCACTGGCCATCACAAATATTTTCTTCTCCATTTATCTTTATTCACTTATTAATTAATCAATTTATGATATTTTACTATCTTTAATTTTACTCAGTTGGCCATGCTCTCTTTCTCAGGGGTGGGGTTGATTTGTTTTCAATCCTATTTTTGTAAAATTGATCTACTTGTATAGAATGTTGTATGATTACAAAAAATAAAAATTTAAAAAAGATGGGAAGGATGTTACGGTCTCCTAAGGGAAAAGAACCTGCTCTGCTCTGCTCCCCTGTGTTCAGAGACCAGTTCAACCTGTCATTAATATGGTTCCTTCAAGTACTTATAGGAATGGACCACCTCTACATCTGCTCTTTGAATAGTGAAGAACATAGAAGCTCTTTTG
>NW_024384462.1:0-38760 GCF_016835505.1 Polypterus senegalus
TTTTTTCCAAGGGCCAATAAAAAAAAAGGGGGATAAAGGCTTGGCCCACCCGATCAAGGGTGTTTTTTGCGCATTACCCCTAAACCTTTTTAGTTTTGATCCCCAGATCTCTTGCATTAAAACCCTTGCCTTTCGAGTCGTTTTAGTGATCTCATAAAACACCCCCAAGAGTGTTTTGCTATGCGAAATTCACTTTGGCCAGAGATTGATGCCTTTTTTAAAAGGTTTTTTTGCTCTTCACTACTCATGCACACAAACAGAAACCCCAAGTCAGATCAATGAAGCTAACTTTTCTTCCCCCAAAGAAAATTGAAAAGTAAAACATACCCAGCAAGTTTTGTCACAGTTTACAACAAATTACCGTCCTCTATTGTGAATTTTGCCCAAAATGGAAAGCAGCTCTAAAAGAGTTAACCCTGAACTTTTAAAAGCGGATATTTCTTTAAAGTACAAGGGGGTTTTTTCCTAATACTTGTTTTATCATAAAAAATTTTAAGGGGGTGAAAAACTATTTCCCCCTTCCTGATTTCTTATTCTTTTGCATGTTTGTACAAAAAATTTTTCCGATCATCAAACACATTTAACCTTTTAATTAAAAATATAACAAAAGGTAAACAAAATCATTTTTTAAAATGATGGTTTTATTTTTAGGGAAAAAAAAACCCAAACCTACATTTTTTGTAAAAAAAGTAATTCCCCCTTGTTAAAAAAAACCCTCTTTTTATCCATTTGGGGTTTTCAATTTCCAAAACCACCCCCGGGCCCTGATTCTCCCCCACCCGGGCAATAAAGAAACCCCCTTAAATAGGGTTCAAACCAAAGAAGTAAAAAAAAAGCACCTAAAAAGCTAGACATCATGCCCAAGATCCAGCAAAATTCAGGAACAAATGAGAACAAAGTAATTGGGGATGTATAAATCTGGAAAAAGGTTTAAAAAACCTTTTTAAAAAGGCTGGGCCCACTCCAAAGTCTTCTTTTTTGTTTTCTTGGCATTAAAGGGTGGATTTGCTGGTGTTTTTTTGGGTAAAACCCCTTTTGCAGAAACCCAAGGTTTTGGCAGGTTGGAACAGATGGCGGGGAATTCCCCTTTTAGGTTTTTTTGGTAACGGGTAGGGCTTTACATCTATCACAGAAAACCTTTGGGGCCCTGAAGCAGCAAAACAACCCCAGACCATCCCCCTACCACCACCATTTTTTTCTTTTGGAATGATGTTTTTTTTCGAAATGCTGTTTCCCTTTGCGCCAGATTGGGGTTTTGCCTTCCAAAAAATTCAACTTTTTTCTTATCATTACAAGGTATTTTCCCAAAAATCGGCAATCATTGAGATGTTTCTTGCAAAATTTAGACAAGCCTAATGTTCTTTTTGCTTAACAGTGATTTCGTCTTGGGAAAACTGCCATGCAGGCTGTTTTTTCCCAGTCTCTTTCCCCTTTTGGTTTGGGTCGTGAACCGACCCTTTAAATTGAGGCAAGTAAGGTCAGTTCTTTGATGTTTCCTGGGGTCTTTTTTGACCTCTTTTGGATGAAATGTTTTCTTTTCGCTCTTGGGGTAAATTTTGGTGGCCCGGGCCCCTCCTGGGAAGGTTCACCACTGTTCCATGTTTTTTCCATTTGTGGATAATGGCTCTCCTTGGGTTGGGGTGGGTCCCAAAGCTTTAGAAATGGCTTTATAACCCTTTTAAACTGATGGGTCTCAAACCCTTTTGTTCTCATTTTTTTCCTGAATTTCTTTGGATCTTGGCATGATTGTCTAGCTTTTTTAAAGGGGGGCTTTGGTCTACTTCCCCTGTGTCAGGGCAGCTCCTATTTAAATGGTTTCTTGATTAAAAAAGGTGTGGCAGTAATCAGGCCTGGGGGGGGCTATGGAAATTGAACTCCAAAATGTGATACACCACAGTTAGGTTATTTTTTAAAAGGGGGCAATTACTTTTTCCCCAGGGCCATGTAGGTTTGGATATTTTTTTTCCCTAAATAATAAAACCATCATTTTTGAAACTGCATTTTTTGTTTACTTGTGTTTATTTTTCTAATGGTTTGTTTTTGATGATCAGAAACATTTTAAACAAACATGCAAAAGGAAAAGAAATCAGGAAGGGGGAAATGGTTTTTTTTCACCCTTAAAAAAATTTTGAAAAAACAAGCCCTTTTTTTAAGGGTTCTTTTGGGGGGGGCCCCTTAAAAATTTTTGGTTTTTTTTTTCCCCGGGGGTTTTCCCCTTTGAAATTTTTAAACCAAAAAAAAAAAAAAAAAAAAAAAAAAAAAAAAAAAAAAAAAAAAAAAAAAAAAAAAAAAAAAAAAAAAAAAAAAAAAAAAAAAGGGGGGGGGGGGGGGGGGGGGGGGGGGAGGGGGGAGGGGGGGGGGGGGGGGGGGGGGGGGGGGGGGGGGGGGGGGCAATGTTTGGGGTTCCCTCTTTCCAATTCAGGGCATGCCTTTAGTGAGGGAAAAATTTTTAAACATACAGGCTAACAAATTCCTTGAAAATTTGTGGGGCCTTTTTAATTGGTTTTGTAAATTTATTTTTGCCCTTTTCGATTTGGTTTTTTTTTGGATGTTTTCTCATTTTTCAATTTTATTTTACGGGTTTTCCTTTATCTCTTTTTGTTTCTTTGGTTTTTTTACTCAAAAAAAAAGTTCACCAACATTTTGGTTTTTCAAAAAAAAATGTTTCTTTTGTTTCCCCTTTTTTGGTTTAAAAGTGGGTTGACCATTTTGGGAACAACGCGAGCCAGGATTTAGGAAGGGGGGAAAGGCTTCGGGGCTTTCTGCTTTACAGTCTCTGGTTTTAACTAAATTTTGCTTTTTATTAAATTTAATTTTAATTTTTTCCTTTTTTAGGTCTTTTTCTGGGGTTTCTTTTTTTTTAGTTCCCCTTAATTTAAAATTTTGCCTTTTTTTTGGGTTTTTAATCCCTTTGATTTGGTCCTTTAATTTTTTTCTGTGTTTTGCAAATTGTTGGGGGAAAGGGTAATTTTTTTACTTTCTTTAAATTTTTGGGTTTAAAAAAATTTTTTTTTTTATTTGGTTTTTTAACTGTTGTTTTTTGTTTTGTTTTTTAATTGGGAATGGGTAACCGGGCCTTTGAAAATGTGAATAATTCAACGTTAGGTTGGGCATTTTAATTGTACAAACTTTTTGATTAAAATTTATTTTAAAAGGTTATTTCTTTAAACACAAATTTTTTGGTTTAAACCTAATGATAAAATTTTTTTTTTTTCCAAAATTTTGCACTTTGGAAAAAATTTTTATTTAAAATGAAGGATTTTCTTTTTAAAAGGGGGGCCCCTAACTTTGGATTTTTAACTTTGGTTTGCGGCCACAAAATTTTGGGGGTAGAAAGGGGGATTTATTTAATTTTCTAATATAAAAACCTAAACCAAATCTGCTGGGGTTTTGGTAAAATTTTTTTGAAAAAGGATGGGACCCCTTTGTGGGGGGAAAATGGGGACACCTTTAAAATTAACCCTTTCCCAAAACCCAAAAAATAAAGCTGCTTCCTTTAAATCAATGACTCCAGAAGTCTGAACCAGGGCCCAAATTTTCCCGTGCTGGGTTTCCAACCTACTGTTGTTTTGCGAGGCTTTTTCAGCAGCTATCTTCGGGGCTGCGTTTGGATTTTCTCCCCTTTAAAAGCATCAAGCGCACCTCAACCATCCCTTTTGCTGCTCAAGCAAAAAAAGCGCTTCAGATGCCTTTCCCTTGGGACCCCCGGTTCAGAAACAATCCCAGAACTATAACGCAATAAACCCAGTTCATAAAAATTGCTCCTTGTAGAATATTTCTCTTAAAAATAAAATCACCTCATTGTAAACTTGCAATACAGTTATAATTTGCAAAACCTGACTATTTTATAAAAAACATATGTGTATTTTTTTTAAAATGAAATGCAGCAGAATATGTTTTTTAAATCTTTGGTAAAATGTAAACATCATTTAAATAATCTATAAAATCTATATAATCAATTATTTTAACATTTGAGGACATTAAAGCTAGTTTCAGGTTTTTTCCCCTTGCGTTATGTGCTTGCTGGGTCGGGGTGCCCCTGGATGGATAGATGGATGGAAAAATTTAAAACATGACTCGAAGATATTTAAATTTTTCCCTTTAAAAATTTTTTGAAAAATGGGTTCCCTAAGCTTACGGGAAAACTTTAAACAGAGCTAATTGTGTGGCGAATGGGTATTTGGAAAAAAGAAAAAAAAAAGGGACAGGATTTGGGGGTTGTATTTTTTGAAAAACAGTACTGCTGTAAAAAATTATTTCATCAAGGTTGCCCCTCAAAAAGAAATCTTGTGGTGGGCAGGCAATTTCTGGACGGGAGCTCATCATATCCTCCCCTGGTTCCCCATTTATCTCTTTAACTTCTATCATCATGAAAATTGTACATTTTATATTAAAAATTATTCAGAGACCAAAATTCTTTTCCTTGGGGGGAAAGAAAGCCCGTTTAAAAGCGTAGTATTCCCCCACAAAACAAAAAATAAAAACAAAGCAAAGCATTTAACGTGCTTTTTAATTCACGTGTTTGAAACTAGTAAATTAAGGGTTTTAAGAAGAAGTTTATGATTTTCTTTTGGAAAAATAAACTATGTGATTAAAGGGTTAATTTTTTACTTTTTCCCCCTCTGTCCAATTTTTTTTTTCTGCCCCAATAAGCTTTCATATGACCTCAGATGGTGGGTGCGATTTTGATATTACAACTTCTTTTTTTTTTGGGCCCGGCTTTTTGGCCGGCTTTGAGTTTCTCCCTTTTCCTTTGTCAACTTCCTTTTTTTTTTACCCCTGCTTAAACCAACAAATGTACGTTTTCTACCTCCCTTTGGGATTCACTAAATTCTTCATTTTTTTCTTTTTCCTTTTCACAGAGCTGAGCTTGGGCTATTTATACTGATGTGCATATTCAAGGGTGTAATTCTGGGAGGGTTTGGGGTGGCGGGGGGCCGTGCGTCATTATATTTCACGCTGACCAGGATTTATCTAGTGGAAGTTGGCGAAGGCCGTTTTTGCATCTGGTTTTTTTCCCCTCGAACATTTCGCTTTTGTCCCTGCCATGTTTTATGTTTCTACGGCATTATACATGAGCCCCTGGTGTTTCTGCTATGCTCAAAAAGGTTTGTTTTGTCTTCTCTACCCAATGATGGCCTGTTTTTACTTGCATGGACAAATCTTTGGACCTGATATTGAGAGTTCACAGTAAAATTCCAAATCAAATTCCACACTTTCAATGAATTCCAGATTTTTCCTGCTTAATTTTACTGAAATGGGGACCCTCAGTCCCTATGGAACACTTACCCGACTTCTGGAAAAGGGGGGCTGGGGTAGGTTTGGCTGGGATATGCAAAAAATGGCTTCATTCTTAAATGGTTTTTAAATTTCCCGTTAAACCTTTTGAATTAATGTGAAATCCACACATCACTCATGTAAATATTTTTTTTTAAACCATTGGGTGGCATATTGTAGAGCCAAAATTATGTTGTGTCACTTCCCAAAAACTTTTACACCCAACTGACTTAGAAAACAGTATACATCATAAATAGAAAAACACATTCCTTTAATTTTTCCCTTTTGAAATAAGGCGGATTTGGCCAATGAAAAGAAGGGACAGGTGAGCATGCCACTCACAGCAAACAGTGCGCGGCCATGTCCCTGGCTGACAGAGAAAAAAAGTGGGGCCTGCTGAGTGAACACATTTCAGGACAGTCTGATTGTTTTCATCACAAACAAACAATCATCACTCCAACCAACGAAATACACAACTAAAAAAATTTGGGACTTTCTCTGCCAAATTTGTTGTGGGCTTAGGGCCTTAGCCGTGACAGGTGGTGTGGTTTGTGACATGGGTGACAAAAAAAAGCACAACTGCATAAGCACTGGGATATCTGTTAGGAGGTGACATCAGATGACAGTGAGGGAATTGCAGCAGCCTTGCTAGAGAGCTGGGAAGCTGTGTCCCGTAAAGGCAAATTCTACTTTTCAGGTGACCAGAGATCAAATGACTGTTTAACATATCATTCTGCAGGCCTTCTTCATTGTTTCCAAAACCAAGATATAGAAAGTGAAGAAAATCCCCCTAGGGGCCTATTTTCTAATAAGGCAATAAGATGAACTGATGGTTGTATTGATCCTTTTTTGGTTTAAGAATGGAAACAATAAAAACATGGGGTCAATTTTATTGTTAAAAGATTGTACAGTTATGTTTAAAAAATGATATTTGTTTGTGGCCTCAGACTAACAGATAAAAAACCATGTCATTTATTAGATTTTAACCCCCTAACAATGAAGCAGTCCTTGCCTATTTATTACAGTTTACCATTGGACACTTCTGCTGAAATCTATATTTTTTAGATTTCTATTATAAAGCAGTCACTTGCTAATAGACTAAAGTGCAATCACAATTAATTAAATTACTCTGGGAAACACTGCAGATTTTTTTTTGGTTAATTGGTGATTAATGTTAATTTTTTTAAGCATCCCATCGCAAAAGAAACCTCCCAAAGGGAAATTTGAAATTATATTTGCAGAAAGTCATTTTCTCCCTTTTGTCAAATTTACAAACAAAAAAAAAATTATTTTTTTTATTTTTCAAATGACTGAAGGGAATTCCTGAATCCCTTTGATGTGGATAAGGGGATCATTTTATTGGTTCTCCTACAATAAGTCACGTTTTTTAGTTAAAATGACCTCTAAAAATGTGGCTTTTGTCCCCCTTTCAGGGACTGTTAAAAAACTTTCTGCACAAATTTGTAAAAATTTCAATAGTTCTTGCCCTTTTCTAAGACTTTTTATACCATTTTGGTTAAAAAAAAAAGGCAAAAATTTTCAAAATTTTGTTGGGAAAAATGAAAAAAAATTTTTTTTTTTTTTTTTTTTTTTTTTTTTTTTTTTTTTTTTTTTTTTTTTTTTTTTTTTTTTTTTTTTTTTTTTTTTTTTTTTAAAAAAAAAAAAAAAAAAAAAAAAAAAAAAAAAAAAAAAAAAAAAAAAAAAAAAAAAAAAAAAAAAAAAAAAAAAAAAAAAAAAAAAAATTTAACCAAATTTTTTTTATTTTTCCCAAATTTTTTTTGAAATAAAATGATTTTTTTAAAAATTAAAGAAAAAAAGTTCCTTTTTTTTTTTTTTTTTGATTTTACCTTTTAAAAATTTAAACCCCAAAAAAAAATTTTTTTTTTTCCTTTTTTAATTCCCTTGAAAAAAAATGATATAAAGAAGTTCCTTTTTTTGATGTACATGTCTACAAATACTTTTAATCTTTTTTAACTATTTTGGGCCCCCAGATATTCAAAACATATATTGTTTTCAAATATTATACCATTTTTTTGGGTAGGGTGATTGGTGCAAACTAATGTGTTTCTTAAATGTAATCAAATGAACCTAGTTTAAATTAATTTATTAACATTATATATTGTTTGTGTTTAAAAAAATCTCAGTTGACGGGTTTGAAAAATGATAGGGTCCCTCAAACTTATTGTGATAAAGCACATCCATCTTTGAAGATTTTTATAATGGTGATCCCTTTCTTTATTTAAGATAGTAATTTCCCTGACAGTACACAAAAAAAGGGGTTTTGGGAGTTTACTTGAAAATAAATCGTTTTTTTCTGTCCTAAAACCCTTAGAACATTCCCCAAAATCGGGCGGGGATTCGGCCCAACAAAACTCCCCAGTCCTATCCATAATTTTTCCCTAAAAACACATCAAGTTGAGTTTTGAAAGTCCCAAAAAGGGTCTTTACTGTCTGCCATCAACGGTAGCTTTTTCCCAAGTGTCTATGGTTCTTTTAGTAAAAAAAACCCCCCTAATTTTTGGGTTAGAATTTCCCCTTAAAAAGGGTTTACTTTTTCCCTTTTTTTTGATTAACTTTTTTAAAATAAGAGTTTTTTTTTCCCCTTCAATTACTTACAATTTTAAACATTTAAATTGACCTCTTTTTTTTTTTGTTTAAAAATTTAAAAATTCTCTTTTTTAATCTTTTTTCCCATAATTCACCCCATGTAGCCCTGGAACCCCAGCCTAGTTGCTCTTTTTGGCCCTTTTTTTTAGCACTGCTATGCCTTTATGTAGTCTGGGCCAAAAACCCCTGCAGATGATGGAAAAGGGCATTATAAAGGTTGAACAGAACCTCCTGTGACTTGTTCTCCCACACATGGGTGCTTTTAACCTGACATTCTGTTAGCCTTTTAAAGGGCCCCAAAACGGTTGGGAAGTTATTTTAAAAGGGGTCCCACGACTCCCAAATCCTTCTCATAAAAGGGGTACTCTCGATTTTTTGACCTCCTATTGTGTATTCAAACAACATTTTTCTTCCCACATGTAATACTTTACTGACATAAAATTTTCTCTACAAAACCCCAAATTTTTCCCAAAATTTTCTGCTAATCCACCTATCGGTATCATCTTCAAATTTAACCAACTTTACTTATATTCCTATCAAAATCATTTCTATATATTAAAAATAGCAGCGGCTAACTACCCCTGGGATCACCACTTTTCTCGGCCAGTTCTGATGAGGTTCCGCACCATCACCCTCGGGCTCCCTTGCGACCAATTCTACCCATCAAAAAAACATCCCCCTGAACTCCCCTTTTTTTTAATTTGATGCCCAACCTCCGGGCATTTAAATCCTAAAAGGGTCACATAAAATACATTTTCCTTTTATATTCTTTTTTTGCTTCTTTATAAAATTTCCCAACATGTTGAAAACGACCTGCTGACTGTTCAGAATAACTCCTGTCCTTTTATTTTGTTCTCTCATCTTAAAAATTACATCCACTAATTTTCAGTGATGCATTTTAACTTATTTTTAAAGGTTCCGATTTGCCTGGTCACCCTTTTTTATATAATGGGATAATATTTGTAATTTTCAGTCCTTCAGAATCTCCCCTGTGGCAATATATGTAAAGGTTAATATTGATAAAAGTCTCTTTAAAACTTCGGGAAAAATTTTTTGGTCTTTTGATTTGTTTGATTTCATCCTAAAACAGTAATTTTAGCAGTACTTCTCTGTGCAATTTCCAAATTCTTAGTTTCCCTTAGTAGCCCCGTTTATTGCTGGGAGGTTGTAAACTTCCTCACTTGTGAAGACCTCAGAAAATGGTTTAGGTGTCTGTATCTTTTCACTGTCTGTATTTTTTAATTTCCCCCCTTTTTACCCCTGATCCCTTACCTCCTCTTGACTGTTCAAAAATACTAAAAAAAGAATCTCTTGGGTCTTTTCCCCTTTATCTGTTTTCCTCAACCCTTTTTTTTAGTTTAAAAAACCTTTTTTAAATTTCCCCTCATTTTTCATTCCATTAAAACTCACTTTGGGGTTATTATTTTCCTTATTAATTTTTTTCCTTTACTTCTTTTTTTTTTACCCCTGTGGTTATTACTTTTTGTGCATTACATGAAAAAATTTTTTAAACCTGCCCCCGTTTTGACTGTCCCCAAAAAGTTTATCCCAGTATATCTTCCTTAGTCTTTAATCCTCAAAAATTTGAAAAAAAGTTAAACTTCAATTTTAGTCTTTTATCCACTAAGAACTATATTATATTATGGTCCTTTCCCCTAGTGGTTCAATCACCCACCTAATTTTTCTTGATTACTAAAAATTTAAATCATAAGTTTCCCCCCCATGGGTGCTTTAACATCCCGTGTTAAAACAGTCACTGATTACTTCAAAAAACTCCCCTTTGTGTTTTGTTTGGGTTATCAGGTAATATTTGGATTTTTGGCCTATAAAACCCTTAAAATTTTTGCCAATACTACTAAAAGGGGTGTTTGAAATTACTGGCTTTGGGTGTCTAAAAACCACCCCAAAAATAAGGCCTTTTTCCTTAATGCTTTCATGTCCTCACTAAGAGGGGGCCATTCCAACTGTAGGGGTTCATTTAAAAATTTTTTTGGACAAAACAGCCCCCCAACCCTCTTTTCTGTTCTGTCTGCCCTTCCAAAAAAATATGTATCCCTCTCCCTATTGGGGTTAAATTATAAATACAAGATGGGGGAAAAAGAGGGAAAAAAGAAACCTCTAAAAAATTTAGAGGTTTCTATTTACAGGGCATTTCCATCATCTAAACAATGTGCAGAACTGTTAAAAAGGGAAATAAAAAGGTATTTAAAAAAATTTTTTAATTTAAAAATTAATTTTTTTTAAAAAAAACTTGGGCATTTTAATTTTAAATTTAAAAAAAGAGCAAGGGGGAAAAAACTGATTAATTTTAAAAGCGACCCGGGAAAAAAAACCGTTTTTAAAAGGGGGTGATTAAAATTTTCCCCAAAATTTTAAAACTTTAAAAAAATGACCCAAATTTTTTAAGGAAATGCATCCGAGGAACGAGGTTAAAACAAAGCTTGGGGGTGAACCAAAAATTTTTTTTGGGGGGGAACTGGGCAAAAATAGAAATTTTTGGTTTAAAACCTTGACAACCTTTAAAAAAACGGAAAAAAATATGGCCTTATTTTAAATTAAAAAGAAGGATATAATGGGTTTTTTTTAAATTTTACCAAATTTGGAAATTTAAATTTTTTTTTTATTTTTTTTAAAATTTTAAAAAACATATTTTTTTTTCCTTTTTTTTTTTTTTTTAAAAAAAATTTTTTTTGTAAAAAATTTGATATCAAGTTTCCCCAAAATTTTTTTAAAAAAGGGATAAAATTGAAAAAAAATTTTTTTTTATGGTTAATTCAGAATGTAAGACAATCCCCAGTTTTTTTTGAAAAACGCCTTATTTCATAATTTCCCAAAAAATTATCTCCAAAACCCAATTTACCCTTTTGGTATAAAACGGTTTTGAGTGCGCGAAATGGGGGAAAATGTTCCCCCAAGTAATGATGTGAAAAAAAAGGGAAAAAAAGAACATCACAGAAACAAAGAACAATATTAATGGCATGCAACAAAATAGGATGTTCGGAGAAGGGAGTTTGTTTCTGAGGCTGGTATCTGCACTCTTAAAAGTGTTATGGGGTGGGGGCTCGTTTCCCCCTTTCCCCAACATTGTTGGGCCCCAATTTACACCCCGGTTTTTAACGAGCACCATCTCGGGGGACTTCCTGGAGGGGTGGATGGGTCCACTTTTCGAGCCCTCAATATCTGCAGATAGAAAAAAAAATGTACGAAAGTTGGACTGGTGTTGCTTTTGAAAAAGGAGTCCGGGAAATTTCCCCCTGTAAACAACGAATTTTTTCCGTTTGAGTTTTGCATAAGTGTTTTGGATATGGCGGCGCTTATCCGACCCAACCCACCGGGGGGTCCCCCCTGCAATTGGGTCCCGGGTTCGCAGAGCTATGGCCCTTGGGTTTTTCCGACCTTGGATCCCATGGGGACCCGGGCGACTCTAAAGGGGGGCCCCGGGGATTTCTATTTCCTTATAACCTGGAAGTGCTTCCCCGTCGGGGGACAGGAGCAATGTTGTACTTGGGGTTTGAAAAAGGAGTTTCACCTGGGGGTTTAAAGTCACTGGACTTGGGACAAAATTTTGGTTTCTCAAAGGGTGGGACCCCAGCAGTCAAGCGGGGGTTTGGGGGAGAGTCGACAGAGCTGCTGGGAGGGTGAAGGATTGATTGTTTTTGGTGTTTTAATGATGTTTATTGGGTAGTGTGGGAAAAGTGGTGCTTGTGCACAGTATTATAATAAAAATAAAATATTGGACTTTACCGTGTTTGACATGTTTGGAAAGGTTCAAAAGGGCCCAAAAGCATTCTTTTCCCATGCCGGACGAAAAAGAAAACCTTTGTTTTGAGGAAATCTAGACACTTCCTGAACAAATAAATCTCCCAGCTAGTCTTGTGCACTCTCGCGGTTTTTTGGTTCTCTGCTATTCTGTTGATTTACCCTTTTCTGTCCCGCCTCCCGTGTTTTGCTAAAAAGAAACCCCCAGTCAAATATATTGCCAAATTTTATTCCAAATAAAAATTGATAGAGCACCCGGCCTGCCCCTCCACAGGCACAAGGCTACTCCACACACACACACACACACACATGCAGGTTGCATAAAAGGAAAAAGTAGCAGCCATTTTATAAATTTTTGCTTCCCAAAGCTGCCTTACCCATTGGGTTAAAACTGAGTTAACCTAACTAAACCCCTTTTGGGGGGCTGGGAAAAGGGGTGAACCCAGAGGAAAATCCAAAAGATGTGAAGAAAACTAAGACTCTGCAAGGAAAAAAACAGGTTTGGTAATAGTTATATATACTTTTGGTTTTTTCTTTTCTTGATATTGTAACAGCAAAATCTCTCGTCGGGGATTCAACGCATCACCAGCCTCCATCATGGAAGCAGGCCGGGAGCCAGCTGCAGTGGAACCTGAAAGAACAGAAAACCGCCCTATGCGAATTCTTCAAATTTTGGAAAAAAAATGTCCGGACAGCAAGATACCTAAAGGCTATCCAAAAGTAAGAATCTGTTGGCACTAAGCGCAACTGAAATCAGAAAGTGGTCCAACTCAGAAAAATGCCCGGGGCCATGGACACCCTTTACTTCCCCAGGCTCCTCTAAGAATCTTTTGAGAGTCTCAAAACTTAGAACTAGGATATACAATGATTTTTGCAGCATTATACAGGAAAGGAAAAAGGTGTGGTTGCTCCCGCTCCACCCTGGGTCTCCTAAGGTCCTTTGGTGGGTGTTCACCACCAGCAGGCTTCAGGGAAAATGGGCTGAGGATAAGTGTGACATATTGAGATACTGCTGACCTCAGGTGGCAGAAAACAGATCGGCTATTACAGGCACCGGGGGGGTGAAAAGTTTTGGTGCAGATCGGCCAATTATTTTTTGTGTGTCAGTTCAGTAAAAAAGCAAGAAAAGATCTGCAGCTTTACAGTACACAAGGGGACCTCCCAAACACATAATAGACTAATCACTGCATAGAAATTCAACTTTAAACACCTTTACTATTGCAGGGGTGCAACCTCAACCCCCCTGCTGCACCACCTGACTGAAAATGCTCAAGATTTCTAATGATGCTTTTTTGTCAAAAACCCACTCCCAAACAAAAACAAACACCACCCGCCATTCGAGATTTTGAAATTTGAAGGGGGCGGGAAAGTGTCTTAGGAGCCAGCAACTCTAAAAAGGGGGGCTATGTAACAGCACTGGCAAGTTACAGCAGCCTGAGGATGACCCAATAACAGAATGGGGACATTCAATTATAAAATGATCATTTAAAGCCAGCTGTAGGGATCTTATAAAATGGCAGGCCCCCCAAAAGGTTATTTTTTTCCCAATCTGACTAAAGAGCAATGTAATGAAAAAAATCCTTTGGGACTTGGTGGACACTAAAATATCTTTAATACATAGAAACACTTGCCAGACTATTGGAATTGTATTGTATTTGAACTGTTTTTTACTTTCTACAACTGTTGCAATCTGTACATTTTTTTATTGTTAGGGGGATTTGCCCATAAACCCGGGGTCAGCCGCCTCCGCCGGTTCTGGGTTCAATACCTTGATTGGGGTTATCTATGTTGAGTTTGCATTCTTTTTTTTCCCTTCACATGGTTTTTTTCCCCCATTTTGTTTGCCTTCAGTTAATCAAAAATATGTGGTTGGTGTTTTCCCCGGGGGAGTATATTTGTCCCAACATTAATAAACGTCATATCCCGGTGGTTTTCATTCGGTGGTTTCGGACCCCGTATTCATTAAGCAGGCGGGTTCATGCATGTGTGTGTATTTTTTTATCTTTTTTACAAATTCTGTTTTGTGAACAGTGCTTTTTTTAAATTTTTGTACATTGTGTTTGGCTTTGAACATGCTATATTTGTAAAAGTTCCACATCTCACATGTTAATGGGTGTGCACTATATAAAAAAAATTAATTAAACTGAATTGAATTTATTTCAATGTAATCATCCTCCTGGTAAACTCTCTTTTCCCTGATAATTTTGGATGTGCACAGAAAGCAAATAGGAAATTAAAACCCCCTGGTGGATTTTTAAAAAGAAAAAAAAAAATATTTGCTCTTTGTTGGCCTAAATAAGGGTGATGATGCTTCAACAGAATGGCTTCTGGGTATTAAAACCCTTTTTCCCTAAGAGGATGTTAAGGATCACTAATGGGAATAATGCTTCTTTTATAATAAAGGATACACTTTTTGGAAATAATTGGAGTATTTTTGTGCCCCTTTATAGAATTTATTTATCTTGAGGTGTTAGTAGTAGATGGAAAACGGATGTTAACCTCTGTTGTATGATAAAAAAAATCTGAAAAGGGTTGAATTTGGACTTCCCCTACAGGGGAAAAGACTCCATTTAACCTTTTTGAGCCTGGAAAAAGGGGAAAAAAATAGGGGGGGGTTTAAAAAGAAAAAGAGACAGAGAGACAAAGATAGAGAGCTGCTTGGGAAGGCGGTGAGCGCTCCTTGGGACTTACTGATTTGTTTGGCCCAAAAGCGAAGGCCAGGGTTTTAAAGTTTTGTTGTTACTCTGAAACCCTACTTTAATTTTCCTGTTCATATGAATACTGTATATAATTTTTTAAAAATTTTTCCCCTAGAAAAAAACTGTTTATGACTTTCCCCCAAATTTTTGCTGGGGAAAAAAGTAAGTACTGACCACAAAAATTGCCCCGCTCTTCAACATCTGTATATATGTATATAGAAATTTTAAATTTTTCAACAAAAATGTAAAAAAAAGGTAATTAAATAATATTGATGAAATTATTTTCAAATCATTTATTTAAAAAAGGGGGAAAATCAGTTGTCTCTTGGAAAGAAAGCACCCTAACCAAAGTTTATGATGCTCTTTTTGGGAAAAAAAATTTTTATTGTAATTGTCTACCCAGTCTCCTTCATCAACTTGGAATTTTCCCCTCCCTTGGGGCACCCTTCAACTGTGGTTTTTGGGGTTTTCATGGTGCCTCACCACAGTATTTCCATGATCGGGTTTTTGGCTTGACCTTTAAATCTTCAATTTTTTTTTGAAAACGGGGAGTCTGGGGTTGGGTTTTTTCTAGTGACTCTTAGAAAATTGAGGTTGTTTGTATCCCGACAATTCAGTGGCTCGGGGAAATCTGCCCCCAAAAAACCTCTTTTGTTCAATGGTGTGATTCATGTGTCTTTTTTTTTTTTCGATTCTTTCTAATTAAAATTTAAACTCTTTTATGGTTTAATCCTTTTCATATAAGTACAATACACTAACCACATTTTTTATTACAATGTTTTAGTTGTTTCTTTTGGACAATTCATTATTGGAAATTTTTTTAAACAGAAAAACAGTTAATATTTAAACTAACACATTTTTGTTTTTCGTTAAAAATTAGTCGAAAATGCCTTATAAAAAAAATATTCTAATTTATAACAAATAAATTTTTTTTCGCTTTTAAATTCAACTTTACACCTTTTTCCTTTGGCCCGTTAGATTACTACTTCTTTCAAGCGGAATCATTACCGAGAATGATCCCCAATACTCATTAATTTGGGGTCCCCTTTCCTGGGTCCCAAAGTGAAAACTTCATTACCGAAGGGTATACGTTCTCATTTGATTACAATGAGCTGGGTTTTCATTCATGTTGCAACAAAGTCCCGAATTCGGTCCACGATTCTTTTTTCGTTTTGAATTAGTCACATGATTTCTTAAAAGGTTCTAAATTTAAACCTTCATCATTATCTGAGAATAGTGGCATAATTCTTGTTCCTTTTTATTCTTATTTAGTCTTTATTTTTTTTTTTTAAAATATATTTTAGCCAAAGGGGTTAAAAATTATATAATAAAAGGCCCCCTACTGCTGACCCGCTGATATAACTCACTCACTCCCATTATCATACTTCCCTCCCCCCCCTCATTCCCCCCTTTTTTTACTTCCGTTGGTGAAGGCGTTGGCAGGCTTTTCCCTTCGCTTACTTTCAAAAGGGTTTAAACTTTCGAAAATTTTACCCTATTTCCTACGATTCGACACGTCCCCCATGTTGAACTTTCTTATTTATGGCCCCCCCCTTCCCTTTAGGGAAAAACGGAAACCCATTCGCTTTTTTTGGTTTGGGGGCCCCTGTCGCCCCCATATTGCTTTCCAAGCCCCTAATTCTCCAACTTCCAGTGGTAGAAAGGGTTTTGGCAGCTCATTCCATACAACACTTACAAAAGTTAAAAGGGCATTTTTAAATTCTTTAGGTATACGGGCCCCGTCCGCCCTGTTGAAATTTTTTTTTAAAACTTAAAGAAATTTGGTAGGCTTCCCTGAATAACCAAAACCAATGTACATACTTATTTGGTGGTATGGCGCCACTTTCAGCCGCCATATTGAACTTTCCAAGCTCAAAATTTCCCAATTTTCCCCGTGTAGGTAGAAGGCTGTAATTGCTGGCTCTTTTCATCAGCATACTTACAAAAAGTTAAGCGGTTTCATTTGAAATTCTACGTAACAGTCATACGGTTGACACGCCCGCCATGTTGAACTTTCTTATTTTGGCCCATCTTCACTAAATTTGGTGGCTTCCCCTCGCTAACTGAAAATGTCCTACTTATTTTGGTGGTATGATGCCACTGCGGCGCCATATTGAACTTTTAAAGCGGTTTTTGTTACTTATGGGCCCATCTTCAAAAATTTGTCGCGGTTTCCCCCAAGCGCTAACTGAATCCTCCCATACTTATATATCTATAGCCTGCAGCTCGGTCTGCCGGTGAGGCATTGGGTCCCCATCCGCGCCTCGTTTTGGCTGCCTGCCTAATAAGGCACTCCGGTCTCTACATTCCTTTGCTTCCAGGGTTCCGTCTCCCTGCTGTACAGCCTTTTTTGAATCCCGTTTTTCCCGCTGTTTTATTGTTGTTTATTCGATTATAGATTGTGTGGGTATTTTAGACTTCTTTACATATTTTCAGGTACATTTCCTTTATCATTCCACCCGTCCCCCATTGTCTACGGGTGATCACCATCGATCAAAGAACTATCACTTACGAGTGGTTTCCTGACGAGTGGCCCTGCCTTTTCCATTCTCTTTGCTACATATTTTCACACCATATCAGGCTCCTTTTTGATATCGGAGGAACTTGTGTCTTATGTATTGAAGGCGGGACAGGTTCAAGATGTGGACTGATGGCTGGAGATTTACTACACAGGAACTGAAGAGTAAATGTTAAACCTTCACCTATGGTTCAGCATGTGAGTTGATGGCTGCCTGAATTGTTTGGTTGTAAACTTTAAATTGAAATGGCTAAATATTTTACATCGACAACCCCCAATGCCTCTTAAACATCTTAGATTCCGAGTGGATTTGAGTAGTGGACATTTTGATGTTTATGAATGTTTAACACTCAAAAACTGGATCGGTTATTGATGAAACGGTTTGATATCTGGGGACGATGCGATGTCACTTCAACACAAGTCCGCAAATACTTGTAATTAAAACAACCATAAACTCAAACTGATTATGACAGCAGCAATCCAAGCTGTGAGATTTGAGACAAGTTCTGTTCCATGGCCCTTCCCTTGCATGTAAGAGTAAGCTCAGGCACACGGTCATTTCAACCGAGGCCGAACTGACAATGTGGTATACAAAAGATCCTTAACAAATAATTATTGGTATATTTTCCCCCAATTTAAAAGGTTTAATTTTCTTCTTAATAAACATTTTAAGGCGTAGTTAAACTCGAAGCGTGTGTTTTTTGTTAGTATTATATAAATTACCAACATGTTTAATATAACATAATAAATAGAAATTATTATAATTAATAAGTTATTTGTGATTTATAAAGGTTGTTTTTTATAATTTACTGCCCACAATAGGATAATTAAAATTTAAAATAATAATAGAATAATTTAAAAATTTGGTATCTCTTTTCAGTATTTTGTGCATCTGAACCTCTCTCTTGACTGGCACTCCCTTTTTGAGTGTGTTCCCATAAAGCCCCTTCTCAGACCATGTCATTGTTTGAGGCGTCTTTTCACTTCCTATCCGTTTATACCCCATCTTTGAAGGGGCTCCTTCAACGTGTCTTCAGGCCATTTCTCCTCCTTGTGTGTCTCATGCCAACTTCCTCTTCTTCAAACTCAGTTCAGAGACAATTTGATGAATCAGATTGCTCTGGGGACTACACACACACGACCTTAATGTTTTATATATAGTAGGTAAATCAAATGAAACAATTCACTTAAATTGGGGGTTCCCAAAAATAATCAGTAAAGTGAATCAGCTGATCATCAGTGTTTGAAAAAACCAATGCACACGGAAAAGGTACTAACTCCACTGGGGGCAGGCAATTGTGAGGCAACATAATCAAACACTATTCCACTATTTGTGGTGATATCAAATGAAGATAACCTGATTAAAAATATTGTGCTGCTTTCCTTGCACCCTGTCATTAAAGCTGTATCGAAATAAGACCAGAAGAAATTTAAAAAAATTTACAATAAGAGATGTCCATGAGCTCATGTGATTAACTAATAACTTATGTTATGTTAAGTTCTCTTGATAGTTGAACATTTTCTATAATTAGACAATTTCAAATTATATCTTTTAACGTTTTGAAATGGGAAAAGTTTATTTATGATTGATTTTCATGTGCAGAAGTCTTTCAGTTTCTAGACCAGACAGTCACATATACAATTACACAAAAAACCCATTTCATTCAAAACAGAAATATAGTAGTGATGGTTGGAAGGACTTCCTGAATTATCTCTGAATGCAATCTGTTTGGGTAAAAGCTGCCAGGGCTGCGGATAAAACCAACAAAAATATTGGGCAAATGCAACATAAAACAATAAATACCTCCCAAAAAGTTTATTTCCAGAAAATAAAGTTTAAATCTGAATAAAGACCAATCCCAAATGCACCTTTCATTTGAAGGGCACACTTAAACTGAAAGATGGTCCACATTATTATAAACAATTTGCCGCCCATCACCTATGACCTACCATTCAAAATCGATTTTGTCTGGGATTATCATGTTTTTACCTGTTTGGGAGAGTTTCAAGAAAGAAAAAAATGATCTGAAGAGAATGAAAGTGCTGAGTGGATAGGTTAGCACATAGATAGATCTGAAAAACTGTATGAAAACCAGATTAGCATGATGGGGTGACACAACAAAGCAGCCTCAATTAAGCATTATTGTATATTTACTTATCAAACTCTTTTTTTAAGGTATTGTCTTCTTCCTTGGCTCTTATAACATTCATTATAGTTATTTTCAATTCTTGTCATAGTTCAAGATTTCTTTGTCACATGCAAATGTATAAGATTTTTTACATTTTTATCCAATACATTAACATTATCAAAGAAAATAATTAAGGTAATGAGACAATGCATTTGTGCATAATAGAGAACAAAACAGACTTTAAAGGACTTACTTAAATATTATGGCCTGATATTCCTTTATGGTACATTAATTCCCAGGTTATAAGTTTGGGTTGTATTTTTAGGTTTACCAGAACATAGGTTAGAGAATGAGCGACACTTATTCTGATTTTTTTTAAACATACAAACTAGCCAGAGAGGTAATTTCCAAATTTTCCCAATGCCAGTCTCCATTGAGGGTTTCACACCTGGCATCCTTCTAGTCCACACCCCTTTGCCCATGCAGATGGTGAGCCCACAAGATTGCCCCAAATCACCATTTCTGCCTGACCCAAGCTGGTATTTGTATACCTGACCACCAGAACTTGCCATAAACCCAATCAGGTACAGAAAACTGTTTTTATCTTGTACCTTTCCCACGGGGGTCATTGTGAATGGTTCTTTGTTTGACCTTTCAGCCCAACATGTTTTTTGGTTTTCATGGGCGATGTTATCAAAGTGCAGACAAAAATGTGAGGTGTGTCCAGCTGGGGGGGCTAAGGTAACATCATTGCTTTCTGTAGATGATGTTATTCTTTTACCTTTTCTGACTGTGACTCTTGTCATGCACTCAAGTGACTCAAATGTGAAGCCACTGGGAAAGATCAGCCTCCAGTCTGAGTTCATGGTTCTCTATCACAAAAAGGGTGGTTGCTCTCCCAAGGTGGGGAACAACTGCCATTAGTGGAACAGTTCAAGTATCTTGGGATCTTTTTCACTAGTGATGGAAAAGAGAACATGAGATTGACAAAAAGACTAGAAAAGGGATCTCATTTTATGGTAGCTGTACTGGTCCTGGGTAGTGAAGCGGGGGCTGCATCTGAAGACAAAACTTGGTTTGCTGGTCGATCGACATCTGTATCCTCAATTATGGTCATGAGGGTGTGGCTAGTGATTAAATAATTAGGTCATGAGTACAAGCAGCACAAATGAGGGTTTGCTTGCAGGGTTTTGGACTTAAACTCCATGATAGAATAGAAGCTGATTGATTTGGAAGATTAGCTGCCTCAAGATTGCGAGAAATTGAGGGGGGTGCTAAGGATGTACCCAGGGCGTTCCTCCCAGATCGCTCCCGGCTTGTCCCACTGGGCAGAACCCTCCGGCGATGGACATCTGCAGGGGTTATATCTCTTGGCTGGCTTAGGAATGACGGGATATTCCCAAGAAAGACCTGGAATTTGTAGCTAAATGACAGAGAAGCCTGTGCTGAGTTGCTTGGCCTGCTGCTTCACAGCTCTCACAAAAAAAAGTGTTTGAGAAGATGAAAGTGCAGCTCAAAGTATTTTACAAATAGAAAAAAACTACAATTACAAAACAAATAAATGGTAGAAGTGTATATATAGAAGGAAATGGAAATATTCTGGGGAAATAATGTGCCTAATGGCGGGCAACCGAAACAACTTCGTTCTTTAAACGACTCTTTCAAGTGAAGATATGAAGGAACTCACAGGCATGAATTAATCAATTTTAAATTGGGACTCAACGGATCACTGCAACATATATTCATGTTTAGGCGCCATTTCACATATAGATATTTAAAGCACATGTGTACCTATCACCTATTTAATTAATGATTCTAGTTCACTTCTTTTATAATCTTTTGAGGTTAAACATAATCATTACCAGAAGGGGAGAACTCTGCGATTTTCTCTTCATCATATAAATTTCAACATAGCAACAACACTTCATATTAGAATTGTTTTTGTACAATTTGTTATTAAATTTAAATAGAATAAATAAACATGTCATCCCATTAAACATATTAGTCACAAAAATTAAACATTCTAAAATAAATTTTTCTAACTTTGAAAAAATTATTTAATTTTATTAATAATAACATACACTCATTGAGTGCAACCAGCATGAGTCATTCATTGATTTTTATAATTCTAAGTGAATCATTACCGATTCTTGGTCCTTTGATTCCCATTACCGAGGATGAGTCTAACGATTCTCATTCAGTTGATTCATGAACTATAAGTTGTACAATTTTCATTCTCTTATGATTCTAACTTGTCATCTTCTTTCCAATATTCTTTGGTAAACAATCTTGTCTTCAGTTCAAAATGTCTTCCCCGATGCTTTAGTTTCCTGATTATGGTTTGTACAGTTTACTTTGCGTAACTATTTAACAATTTTTTGCTTTATTTTGAACATATGTGAGATCACTGATGTGTGGATTATGTCACATAAGTAAAAGTAGGAAGTTTTTCTTCTTTCCAAGGGCATTTTCTCCACATTTGTACAGGCTGAGAAACTTTTGAGTCCTATTCTATCGAAACTTTCATGTTGCTTTCTCCACAAATTTTCTGTGGCCTCTACTACTAACTACACAGGATAAGTAACAAAAATGTCATTTTTAGATTGTAGTACTTCTTTTAGATGCAAAAGTACACAGACAGTGTACTGACAGATTATGATTATGTGCTTTAAATTATTCTGCAGTGCTCCTTTCAGCTTCTTTTGCTTTATAGTTGTTGCACTTTGGAGTTTTCTAAAGTGCTGCATCATATTGCATTTATTTTTATTATTCATACCTTTAGTTATTAATAAAATAAATTGCCTGTAAGAGCCATTTGCTAGTTAAGTTATATAAATGTTTGCCTAAATATTAGTGCATAGTTTATGGAGGTTCTTACAGCCCCATTAGTTGAATTGAATTGGTATATTCTAACTATTCCTACCTCTCTGACTATAAATTAGTTCGTTAGTGCTCCTTGCCAGGTGTAGGCATAGAGGGCTGCGGTTTTAAACGGGCGTGAAAAGACATGAAGACAACGTGTTTTATTGCTGCGTGCAACGTACATTTAAAGCGTGCGAAGAAGTAAAGCATCTTTTAAGTTTAGAAACAACTAAAGTTTGACAAGAAAAGCTAAGTTTAGAGAAGTACATCTTTTCTAATTTGTTACCTTTACTTCTCATTATGTAACAACCTTTTCTTTATTCTTGTGTGGACTATTTGGTTTGAATTTTACTAAATTTTAAAAATGAACTTTTGGACTGAGATTTATTTTGTACAGCGTTTTATCGTGCTTGATCCCTGCACATTAGCTTACTAAGTACCATTTTGTTTGTAATGGACTGCCATTTTATTTCACTGTTTTACAAGTAGTGTCTTAGCATCATCAGAAATGATGAGTAAATGTCATACTGAGATGTTATAAAAGCAGCTCTTACTCAATATGTTACTTCATGTTTATTTTGTAATGAAAAGAAAAACATCTGTAACCCAAAAAGCAAATCAAACTCAAAGAAGGTCTACAAAAGTAAAAAACAGAGATTTGGATGAAAATTTTTTTTTACAGCAAAACACGAACAACACTTATATGTTGGAATCCACAAACTCAGATTAAGATGTAAACTTTCAACAGAATTTTTACCCAATTTAGTATTAGTATGAGATCTAGACCTCTGAGGTATGCCCCAAGAACGTAAAACTACTTTAGAAACAGGTTAACAAGATTGTAACTAAACAAAATGATGGCAATAACTGTAAAATCAAAGTAAACAAATGAAAATTAAAAAATAATAATGACTGGTTCAAAACTGTAGCAACAAAAACCCCCCTAAAGTGCTGGCGTCAAAAATTTAAGGTGAGTGAAGAAAAAAAATACTTATAAATGAAGTCAATATAAAAGCAGCACATCAGACATGTATTATTTATTTTCATGCATTTTAGTGTAGTTTAATTACTTTAAATTTCCTTTTTCTGAATCTTTGATTTTGTCTCTTTAATAATCTTCTGGGCGTGGGCGGTGGTAGGGTGCTGCCCGGGTTAGGAGACCGGGTTGCTTCCCCGGGGCCTCCCTGCGATGGAGTTTCATGTTCTCCCGTGTCTCGTGGGTTTCCTCGGCGCTCGGTTTCCTCCCACAATCCAAAGACATGCTGGGTAGGTGGATTGGCGATTCTAAATTGGCCCTAGTGTGTGCTGGGTGTGTTTGTGTGTGTCCTGCGGTGGGTTGGCACCTGCAGGATTGGGTTTCCCTTTTTGGCTGGGATTGGCTCCAGCAGACCCTTGGGCCCCGTTTTGGATTCAGTGGGTTAGAAAATGGATGGATAGTAATGTTCTTCTTTCAGCTGCTCCCATTAAAATATTTGCCACAGGGATCATCTTTTTCCCTATCTTTCTGTTCTCCATCTTGTTCTTTAACCCGTACTCATGTCCTCTCACCACATCCAGGATTTTGTCTCTTTAATAGTAATAATAATAAAAAAGTATTTATATAGCACCTTTCCCATGTGCAATAGAATTCTTTAATTAGCATTTTGGTAGTGACAAAAAGGGAGGACAGATCTCTGGTTTGGTTTTAGCTTCAGTTAATGTTTCATCCAGTCTTCCCCATTTCTCAATCAGCCTTTATTGTCAAGGCATGACACACTAGAGTGTTTTTTGATGACCATTTTTTGAACTGAAGCCCTTCTTAAGTTTTGTAGTCGGCAGCTGTCAACTAAACTAAGGCTAAGGAACTGTGTCGGACTCTGACAGAAAATTGGGGCAAAATCTCAGCTGGCAGGAGAAAAAAAAGGTTAGTAGGATGTAAGAAATTGCTTTTGTGTGGGACTATGGCAAGTCACCTAATAGACAGACGGAAATAATGTCTCTTTATTCATTTACCTCTGTTTATTTTGTTCTTTGCTCTCTGTCTCCTCCATAAGTTATTTTAAATATGGCTGCCTCTAGCGTTTTACTTCCTAAACAAAACTGTAAATAGCAGTCTGCCACAACCCTTGCTTTGAGTGGAATCATCACTGCCAGACATTGGTGAAACCTAAGACAAAGGAAGGCAGAACTGTGGGAAGTGAAAAATGTAGGGATTGGAAACAAAACAGTGAAATTTATAACCTGAGAAATTGGGAAGATGTTTGAAATTACTTATAAAACATTTGTTTTGCAAGATATCCAGGACAATAAGTACTTGATGGGTACCATTACAGAAACATGGAAGAATTTGGGCTGATTATCCAGCTTTATTTTTTAAAATTTCTCTGAAATAAAAATTAATTAGTATGACAGAATTCTGTAGCTCTCTTTAAACTACTAACCCAATGGGGAGCTTACAGTGATGGTGACAATCCAGTTAAAAATCTTACCAGACAATACATAAAATTTGCATTTCATTAATGTACTCAAATAAATTAACAGTTTATTATAATCACAAAATTCAATGAAACTGGGGTGTAATGATTAACCACTTACCAATGATTTCTGTTTACTATATCTTTGTTAACATATGTAAATAATGTAGTACAACTATCAATCAATTCACTACCTCAGGGAGTTCTCCCAGAGACACAAACTATCACGGATCTTTTTAGCATTCCAAGAGCCAGTGTAATAGATGGGGTGAACAACCGAGAACAGTATTTTCAAATTTTATGCAAGTTTTAATGTAAGCCCATTTTGGAGATGAGTTTGAATTAAACAAGTCTTTAGCAATGCATTCGATTATTTGTAGTCCTATAAGCAGGTGTTGATTTAGCATATTACGTTAGGTAGAATGCCCATGAAGTTTTTGGCCATGGAGCCGCTGAAGAGTTTTTTTTTTTTCTGTCATCCTGGCCATGTGACCTTTTCACTTTACTCATCTATGGAAACTTACATTATGATATTGTTTATAATGATGCTAGTCTTCTACTAGTTAAATATCTGTTTGTTAATTCATAAATATTTATTTGTCTTTTCTTTGTAATACATAATTTTTGTTTTTTCTGTCCTCCCAGCCATCTGACCTTACCTTGTTTTGTTGTTATTCATTCTTTAATATATATTGCCAAATCTTCATTTTTTTTCTTTTCTTGTAACTTTCTCTTTGACAGCTTTTAAAGCACTTTGAGCTGCATTATGCGTATGAAAATGTGATATAGAAATAAATGTATGTTGCTGATCGTTTAATTTAAATTTGCTACATCGTGTGTTCATTGCTATTAAAATGGTTACTTTTGCTCTTCTTGTTATTGTTGGATTATTACCTGTGTTTGAGGCTATAATTTTTGCCCTGCCACCCCATGTTTATAGCCAGTCAGCATCCACACAAAAAACTAAAACTTGGAACCTGCACTTGAGAAAAATAAAGAAACAAGAACAATTCTGCAGATAGAGAGCCTCTGAGAAGCTGGCGCAGTTCATCCTAGGTTTGGAAGACCACTTGTACTGTAAAAGCTGGGGCACAATCACACAGTGGTATCACTGCAGCCTGCATGATAAGGAGACCAGGTTTTCACATCCCGGCCTCCCTATTGGGTTTTCATTTCTCACCATGTCTGTGCTGGTTCCCCTCCAGTGCTCTGGTTTCCTCCCATGCAGACATGCAGACTACGTGAATTGGAATTCCTAAATTGGCCCAAGTGTGTAGTAGGAATTGAAGTGTGTGTTCACCCTGTGATGGACTACCACTCTATCAGGGTGTGTTCCTGCCTAGTGCCTTATGCTAGCTCTGACAGACTTCAGCAGAACTCCACAGCCTTGTTAAATGATTGACTTGTAATAGCTTGTTCTGGTCATCAGACATTAAGACCAAACATAGCTGGTATCACGAAGATACAGTAAAACCCCACAGAGCGAGCTACCTATACCGTAACAACCTATAGCATGACTGCTTTTTCTGGCCAAAATGCATCATAACACCTCAAAATCCCAAACCCGACCAAAAGTAAACCGTTCTGATCACATAGGCACCTTCTGCGTCATAAACAAAGCCTTAAAATGTTAAGTCTTGGCGTTACCCAGTGCTTTGTAAACTGTTCCTTACCTGCCCGATATTACAGTTATTTACTTGATTATTTCATGATTTTTACTAAATAATAATGGGTCAAGAAAGCTAGAGAGCAAGCACAAAACCAAAGAAGGTACAACAATCAGTAACAATAGAAACAAAGAAAGAAATGATCGAAAAATCGAGAGGTATATGGGTGACTGATCTTGCAGCTTCTTATGCGATTCACAGAAAAACAAAGAGCAAATGAAATAAGCTGAAGTTTCTAAGGGTGTGACATTGTACTCTCTAAAACAGACCACCAGCAACTGATGAAGTTGAAAGATTACTGTTACTTTGGATAACTGAAACACAGTGTGCTGGTGATAGACTATGGAGGCTATTATTTGGGAAAAGGCTAAGACAATATATGCTGATATTGCGAATGATTATCATTCAGGGTGCTGAAAAGGGAATGTCCTGTTAAAGTAAATTTTTTTTAATTTCAGTTGTATAGGCTATCTATGCTTATTCTTCTGTCAATCTCTTTCAATGTACAATTTATTCTTTATTCATGTTTTCCATAAAACAATATTTTAATAAGCAGAAAACTCAATTATGGGTATTAAATAGATTATGTTTGGGAGTCTTGCGGACTTGAAACAGATTAATTCGATTTCCATTATTTCTTATGGGATAAATTGCCCGGTCCGACCAACTCAGTCCACAACTAGTTTTCTGGGGCGAATTAAGTTTGTGCTGCGAGGTTTTACTGTAATAGTAATCAACACAAGCAAGTTAATGGGAATTGGATAATTGCACTGAGTCTGAATGTTTGTAAGCCCCTTGGAATCTGTGTTGTTATAAAAAAAAGCTGCCCCCCAAATTTTGCCACCCAATCTAACAACCTAGTTCGCCTATATGGTAGAGTTTTATTTAATAAAAATGCTTTTATTTAATAAAAGGTGCCTAGTTAATATTAGTACCCAGAGACCTGGGCCATCTCTGAACATTCCCACCTACTATTTTACGTATATGAGTATGATGACTGTTTGCAAAAAGAGAATTATTTACATGTCTCTCACATTTATATTTCTTCTCATTATTACAAAATTCAGGGCTTTTCTTTTTTCATGAACATTTCTAGACAATTTATACAGCAGCTGCACTCTGTTTTGGCTCAGAGTTTACCACTTTACATATTGTGCTGAAATTGTGAATTGCACTTCAAGTTGCTATAGTTTTAACTTCAGTTGTACACTCTGACATGAATTAATGACAAAGGAAGAAACAAAAGGCTTCTGAGGCCCCATGTAAACTAAGCTTTTAGCATGCAAGCTCAAAGGCTGCCTATTGTTTGAGGTATTAAGGCTGATTCATAATTTTAATCCGTTTTTTTATTGTCACAGTCTTCTCTTGGCTGCCACTTAAGTTCTAAAGACATAGACCTATTGACTTGGAAGACTGAAAACTAGAACCAACGCTTTAATCAAATTAATTCAATAAACCTTTTTTTTTTTGTTTATTTGGGAAAAAAATTCTGCATGAATTTAGAGCATAAAAGCTCTAAACTCTAACTTATGCTTTGAAGGGCATGAATCAAACATGAAGACAACAGTGCACTGTATTAAAAATAACTTTGGGCTATTTCTTTTTCGCCTTTTGAAAACTCACTTTTGGAATAAACAATTATAGTCAAACGTCTTCCAAAAGTGCAGCTCAACAGGAACAGGATAATTCACAAACACTTATCCATTACTTTTTTTCTTTTATTTCAATATTGGGAAGCCTATTGTCTATGCTTGGATCTGTCTGTTCTGTTTATAAAGGAATGCTGCTCTCAGTGTTGTCTCATTTCAAAGGATAAAGATATGACAACATGATAATGAGTCACAGACGAAAAACAATACTGTAACTGCCCAGGCAGGCACTCAATAGCTGAAAATTAATAAAAGTCTGCTTATTAAATGTCTCTCTTTCTTTAAGGAGAGTTTAATAGCGGAGGGCTGGCAGGAGGAGGATTCTCTATAGGTCACTCAGGATTAGAGAGTGATTGGGAAGCTGGCATATTGTATATATTATTATATCTGGGTATAGCTTTGTGAATGTATGGGAATAAGGTAGCAGGGATGTAATTACTGCAATTATTTTCAAAGGTCATATAGGTGCCCCTGAGGAAACCAAGACATAATTACAACCTACAAACAGACTAAAAAAGCAAAATTCAACTATGCAGAAAAATCTATACAGAAAGGAAACAAACAAATATTGAATGCAACCCCTTGAAAGGTCACTTAAATGAAAATGATGATACAGGGACAACTTTTACTTAACAGCTGATGAGTATTGACAGGTGAGGTAGCAAATAATCCCCAGCTGTTAAACAGCTAGTGCATTATTTATGAAGCAAATGAAAAGGTGAATTGGAGCTATTTCTTTATATTACTACTTAATCAAAATGAAAATCTCCAGTAAAATTTAAAGCGAATTTAGAAGACATCGCCTACGTTGTAATTCTGAATACTTCATGAGTCCTGTTATGAAAAAAAATCAAAATGAAAAAAACAGGCCGTGATGCTGGTGGGTGTGAAGGTAAAATGTTAACAATAGGAATCCGTAGGCCCTCTAAAGTGAGACGAAGCTTAAAAAGCAGCAAACAGACAGAAAACAGCAGAAGGAATCCTGCCTGGTCTAGAGCTTCAAACAACTCTGAAAAGAAACCCCAGGACTTTAATTTTACAGTACATGTAACCCAACAGATAAAAGGAAACAATTGGTGTATGCTCTCTTTTTTGCAGAAAGAAAGGTCTTTGTTGTATATTAGATGGAAGGGAGAAGTCTTTCTTTCTTTTTCTCTCTTTCTTTCTTCCTTTCTTAGGCTGGCAGGTCCCGTTGATTGGCATTAGGATAAACTCTTTCAGCTTTTAGTTACACTTTGATTCCGGCACAGTTTGGGGGCAATCAGAAGCCATTTCCATCTGATGGCTTATCAGAGACCTCTCCGAAATAAATTCTTATCTCGGCCCAGTTCAACCAGTGGGCAGGTGTTAGGATCACATAAACACCCTTGTAATTTACAGTAATTTACACTTTTGTTGTCAGGCTTTCAGACAGTCCATGAATTGAAAGGCCCCAGAGACAAAACCCCTCTAGAGGCTCCCTCGTTCAAGCCACGCTTTAGAAGGTTCAGCAAGACGCCATGGAAGCTCACACTCTGTCTAAACACAAATCCCTGCCGTGTAGTCACATATTCCTTGGCACTATCAATCAGGCACCTTTTCAATCTATGAATTCTTCACTTTACTCTCCAAAAAGGAATGTCAAAAAAAAAGAAGGAAATTGCATTTATATAAATAACCAGCAAGCAAAGAGAATTGACTTACCCGAATACTCCCCCCATAACTGCACATTCAAAGCATAATAGCCAACATAACCAAAGGCATGTTTAGCCCTGTATCTATAAAGATTGGCAAAAGTACACATTATTAGAAAAATGCATTACATAAAATTTATATGTTTATGTGGGTGTATAATACACATCAGTATTCAGTTCAGTATCCCATAGAAGGAGTAGCCAATAAATATTCTAAGCAAGTTAAGAGGAAAAATAATACTGACAGAGGCAGCTTTATTGGTGCACTAATACCTAATGGCTGTGACCTTGTTCCTTAATGGTGCATTATTTAACTGAAATTATCATCTTGTATGGCTTGAAAAGAATATCAGTATTCCATTGTGCAACTCTCATTTTACTTAAGGGTTTTGATGTTACTAAAAATAACACTACACATGGCACCTATTTAGTACTTTTTAGTTTTGAAAATCTACATTCCATTAAGAAACTTGAAGCGAATATACTAGCATAATGGATCACAAATAATATTGACCTGCTAGGTTCACTAATCCACGGTAACATAACATTAAAATGAAAGCGTGCTCAGGAACCCGTGTGCTAAACCTGAAGCGTTTAGTATGCAGTCATATTATATTGTATTGCATTACCGTATATTGCACTGCACACCCAACCCATCTGGAAAGGGGTCTGTCTTTGAATTGCCTTCCCCAGGGTTTCTTTAATATTTTTTCCTACTAGGGTTTTTTTGGGGGGGAGTTTTTCCTTGTCTTCTTAGAGAGTCAAGGCTGGGGGGCTGTCAAGAGGCAGGGTCTGTTAAGCCCATTGCAACACTTCTTGTGTGATTTTGGGCTATACAAAAATAAATTGTATTGTATTTTATTGTATATTATGCAATCAAATATTTATTGAAACTGACAAAGTTTCATTCATGATGTAGTGCCTATAAAAAGTATTCACCCCCTTTCACATTTTATTGGTATTATACAACATTGAATACCAGTCAATTTAATTTGGGGGTTTTGACCCTGATGTCAGAGTGAAAACGCATCTCCACAAAGTGAATTGAAATTAATAAGAAATGTAAAACACAAAATAATTAATTGCATAAGTCTTTACCTCCTTTAATAGCACACACCTAAACCCTCAGATCAACAGAAAACGACTCCCTAATTTTGCAGCCATCTTGCTACTCTTACAGATTCACTCAATAACAGATGCAAGATCAGACCGTATCTGAAGAGTAGGCAGCACAACTTCTGGTCCGGGCTATGGTCTTGTCACGTCTGAGCTACTGAAACTCCCTGCTGGCAGGAGTACCGGCAAGTCAAAGTCAAAGCAAACTTTATTGTCATCTCAACCATACGAGGTGTGGCAGAAAAGTAATGAGACTGATTTTTTATTTACCAAAGTTTTTATTTTTTTCAAACATCAATGTTATCCCCTTCAAAGTAGTTCCCTTGGGCAGCTACACCGATGGAAACGTTGTTCCCACTGTTGGTAGCAGCTGGAAGTCTATAACCAGTATGGTCTTCAGCATGTCCGTTATACCCTTTTGGATGTTTTCTAAAGTCGAAATGCGTCCTTTGAGGACATTTTCAGTTTAGGAAAAAGGAAAAAGTCACACGGACTGAGGTCAGGTGAATAAGGGGGCTGGGGAACCACAGGAATGCCTTTTAAGGTCAAAAATTCTGTTATGGAGAGGGCAGTGTTGACATGGGGCGTTGTCATGATGGAGCATCCATTTGTCTGCAATGTCTGGTCTCACGCTAATGACCCTTTCTAGGCATTTCAAAGGCGTCTTTATAAAAACTTGGTTGACAGTTTGTCCTGGAGGAACAAATTCTTTGTGGAGCGATTCCCCTTTTGTCAAAAACAAATCAGCATTGATTTGATCTTGATTGCTCATTCGAGCTTTCTTTGGTCGAGGAGAGTTTGCAGTGTGCCCCTCCTGACTTTGCCTCTTGGTCTCAGGATCGTATTCAAAAATCAATGATTCATCACCTGTGATCACACGACTAAAGAAATCTTGCTCATTAGTGATTCTGTCAAGAAGATCAAGACACTTGTTTTATCGATTGTCCTTCTGCTCAATTGTGAGGTTTTTCGGCACCATTTTGGCACAGACCTTTTGCATGTGCAAATGTTCAGGCAAAATTTGATGAAGCAGTACATCTGTTCAAATTAAATTGTTCACTCAACATTCTTAATGTTAAACAACGGTCTGATCTCACAAGAGTGTTCACACATTGATGTTTTCATTGGTTTTCAAAGTTGAAGGCCTCCTGAATGGTGTTCATCTTCAAGCGTGTTTTCTGCCTTCAAAATGATTTGTGCCAGGGAAAACTTGAGCTCGGGATAAAGAATGTTCCCCATAGGCCTGTTTTAACTTTTCAAACGTCACACTTGCGATTCTCCAAGCTTAGCACAAAATTTAAAGGCACACTGTTGCTTCAAATTCGCTGTTCCATTTTGTGGCGCGACAACCAAAAACACAACCGCTAATAGCAGTCACAAAATCACGAGTTAACGGAAGGAGTTGAAATTGCACTGAGCTATGGGAGGGTACTGATACGTGCTCTATCAAGGACAAAAGCGCAGCGGTTCCAGATTGCTTGCAGTGTTGCCAGTCTCATTATTTTTCTGCCACACCTCGTATACAAGTATACAGGTAGACGAAATTGCGAAGCTCAGGGTCCACAGTGTAACAATATGAAGTGCAAATAAAAAATTAAATTTAAATTAAAACACAAACAAGACGAGACAATGTGCAAAGACAAGCCACCCCAAGTAAATCAAAATTGACAATGACGTCTGGTGTTCTACCTGCGGAGGCGGGCACATGCCACTCCTCTCTCAGAATACTACATTGGCTCCCTATTGAAGCACATACTAAGTTCAACCTACAAACATGTCAGTGGGTTCAGAATCTATTTCTATGGACAAGCTTGTAGGGTCCTCTGTGCTCCTTCTTGATGGCTCAGATCTGCTGATGTTCCGTTGTGTAATAGTAATAAGTAATTAGCCCACACCCTTCTTGGGGGCATTCACTCTTGGAACACTTTTATCCACAGGCTCATTCCACCATGTTGTGCTAAGAAGTGCCTCTGGGGGTTCTTTTCATTTCACTCATATCAGGCAATTCAATGTTTTCTCCCAATGTACTTTAAAATATCTGCACAGTATACTGCAGATATATTTATCAATTGATTGATTGGCTGTATTATTTGTCCGTGAGTCTGTGTCCTTGTTTTTATGTTTCTGCTGTTGTATGCATCTGAATTTCCCCATGGGATTAATAAAGTTTATATAATCTAAACTAATCTAATCTAATCACTGCATTAAAGAGCTGTATCGGACAAATATAGTGCGGAAATCTCCACTAAACTCGTTTGCCAGATGTATGAAGTGGAGTGCTTGGAAAGGTAGCATGCAAAAGGAAATTTTTGTGAAACAACCAGATACCTTCGTTATGTGGATGTACAGTATACAGGAATCGGTGGAAGTTTCAAAGAATCCTCACAGCTAGCAATGAGGTGTGATGGCTGTGAGGTGTAAGAGTCTTTCATATGTTAATGACTATCAAGTAGAGGTGTTGTCTTTGTTATCATAGCGGTGGGATTAGCAGCAGGCTGCATACTGTTCTTCGAAGAGGCTATCCAGCGTCTTGATGCTTGAGCGCGTTTGTGACAAAGACCGCAGGAAGAGTCAACCATGCACTAAAGAGTCAAGAGAGTATACGCTGGGCATTGTGTTAAGTTGAGCTTTATGTTAGCCGACAATATAGTAGAAAATTATACCTGCATAGGTTGGCCTAAGTTAGCGCTTGGCTACATCTACTTTTGTTCCTTGCGTCTAGCTTATGTAACAGTTTGTCAAATCAAATTATCGATGTTGTTTGAAAATTCTTTGTTTCCCATGCATGTATGCCTGTATCTAGTAAAGCGTTTTTAATTCAAGTACAGGAAGCTGTAAGGCACCTCCATAATTGGAAAACAGCCAGCATAAATATGATCCACAAACTGGGTAAGCAGTGTTTTTTTTTATACTATGTATGGGGTTTTATGTAATCATTTTAAATGTAATTAATGACACTACTCTCTTTCCACAGAATAAGTTCACCTCATAACCAGGCAGTAATGACATATCTGCTGGAGGAATTGAAGGCGACTTTTGCAGATGCAGACCCTGAGTGTATAAAGGTTAATTTATACACTTAATATTTATATAAAGGGAATTGTTGTTATAATTATGTTCATGTCCCTTTATTGTTGTCCTCTAATAATTTAATTGGTTTTGTCACTTATATGAATTATTTTTTTTATTCAGCATGCTGTAGGACTTACTATTAGACATTGTCATTGACAGGAAATACTCTTTGTCTCAGCCAGGAAAGTCCCAGCTAGAGACTCCATTAAGATAAGGGCTAAAACCGACAAAGGGAAGGCGAGTAAGTGTACAAATTTATATATATATAAAAGTCTGGTACATCTCTGGATGTTTTAGGGGTTAACATATGGTGTGTTTGCAGTTGCTGGAGTCAGGTCTACAGTCATCCAAACAGATGCAGAGAGAGACTGTGGCAGGCTGCAATTCTGGACCTGATGTCCGATGAAGAGGATGCCATCGTTGATGGAAGACGGTGTGGGTTGTGAGGTCTCCACCTCACAGGAACCCACAATTGCCAAACTTTGCGCAGCTTCAGTCAGATTAGGCGGATATCGCTATGCTCTTACACACCGTCAGCGTGTAGAGCTGATGAATCGGGCAGAAGAAGATTCATTTTGGAACTTTAATAAGCACTGGTGCATGTGTTTGTTCAGTTTGTTTCATTGCTTTTAATTTATTTGCACCGTCATATTTGCACATTTTTTTCTCCATATTTTCAGCTTTTCTTATTCTTACGTTGTATATTTAGTGTTTGGTTTATTTTAATAAAACATTTCTGAATCAATTTTATTCTCATTTTTAAATGGTGTGGGGATGTATAGTACAGTGGGGGTGGGAAGTGTATATGGTCGTCTACATACCTGCCAATAACCAATCAAGTCCACTAAGCTATGAGGGCTTGGGTTGGGCTAAATAAAAGTTGACCAATGGAGTGTTGAGATAAAGACCAATATAGAACAGCAGAGTTGTGCAGAGGTGTAAAATGCAAATGGTTCTTGAGGTGGAATGTCTCCTTGAAAGAGCCTTGAGTGGATTATTTGCCATGGCAACAATGGCTGTACCATGGAAGAATTCCTCAGCAAGATACATCCGAATTGGTATCAATCCGGAGTATCCTAGGTTAGTGGAATTTGATGTATCGCTCAGTGGTACTTGTAGATACTTCTGAAAATCAGTGGTGTATAAAGGAGATTCCTAGTACAGATACCGTCTTTTCATCAGTGAATGTCAATCATTTGTAATTCCTGGCTGAGGAATGATCTGAGTAGCCTCCATTCAAAATTTGGGGCAGCTTCTATGTGTTTCTAGAGTATTTAAAGACTCTTTTGTTTGATGAATTTCTATCCTACGTGATATTATAGTAGATAGATAGATAGATAAGATAGATAGATAGATAGATAGATAGATACTTTATTAATCCGTTTTTTATAATTTAGTAATAGTAATGTGATTGTATTTTTTTCTGATCTCTTCATTAGTGATGATCAATTTTATAACCTTGTCTGTAACACTTGTTCCCAAAGAGTCCCCTAGCATGATGTTTACTTGATTATGTTGACCTCTTTTGTAAATTAACTTGCATAAAAGCTTCTGCTAATGAAATAAATGTGAATATAATGTCAAAGTGAAAACAGATTTCTGCAAAGAGTCTAAATTAATTACAAATATAAAACACAAAATAATTGACTACCGTTTATACTCATGGATAAGTGGGACTTGATTTTACCGTATAATTTCTGGTATTTTATAATGTAAGCTCGTATAAGTCAAATCGGAAAACTCCACTATTGGTCAAGAGATTAAGATATGCTAACCCACATGAGAGAGTAACCAGGAGTACACAGACTTTTCATTCTATTATTGTGCCTCAGTGACCACATGGTAATACAAACTATTCCCAAAGCAACATTTGCACTAATTTGCATTTTTGTATCTCACACCCTCATACACCTTTGTCGTAGAGCATCTCTTATCTACGATGGAATGTTGATGAGAAGAAAATATGAAGCTGGTTTTAAATTAAATGTCGTTGAGGTAGTGAAAGAAATTGGTAACTGCACTGCTGCAACAAACTTCGATCGTCTGAGAAACTGATGTGAGATTGGAGGCAGAAGATGTTAAAAAAATGTAAGTGTAAGCATTTTTGAGCGGCGCATAATGTGGTCTCATTTTATGATCGATTTTCAGGTTTCAAGACCGTCTTATACATGAGTATATATGGTATATATACTTTAGTATTCCACCCCTTCAAGTCAATATTTAGTGTTTGGCCCCGACGCCCGTCGGTGCTCTGAGCAATTCTTTTATATAAACGAAATCTGGACCTCCTTTTTCCTCATTCTTCTTTTAGGTGCCCCTTTTGCGTGTTGATGTGGTTCTGATTGAACCCCTTTTTTCAGGTCAAGTTACCCCAAAAATGTTGGTCTTCTCTGACTCTGCCCCCCAGGACTTTACTTGTTGTTTGGGGTTTCCTATAAAACCAGTAAAAAACCAGTTAGCTGCCCAGTGATGACTTAGATATGCCCCTTTTAATATGGGATCGCTATTTTGTTTTTTATATTTTTAACTTATTTTGACCAATTCGGCTCTGCTTTCCTCTGACATTGATTTTTTTTTCTGTTTCATGTAAAAAAAACCAAATTTCAATGGTATATAACCTTTACTCAGTTCTTCTAAGATATGGTAAAAATTGCCAGTTTTTTGGACAAATTATAAGTATATAGCCTCCACATAAATTTTTGGGTTATTTTTCACTGGGTTTAATTAAACATTCCCAAAAAACCCTAAATTGAAGTGGGTGCCCATCGAAGAACCCATGGGTCTTCTTTTTAGTGTGCCCAAGGAAAATTTCTCTTCCCTTTTGGTTCAGTCTATAGCCACTGTTTATTTCCCTGTCTGCCCTTCCCCTCCTAACATTTCGTTCTCCTTCCACAATACATTTCAAACTTTTTTTCCTCCACTTCCTGACTGACAAAATTTCTTCATTAGACTCCTTTTTTTAAATTTTCCCCTCTCACTCTTTATTTTTGTATGTTATATTATAATGACGAAAAAGTATTGCAAAAAATAAAAGTTTATGACTCTACTTGGACCCCGGAAAATTATTTAGTTTTGGGCTAAAAGTGCCTGGTTGACCAGGGTTTTGTTTAGGTGTCAGGTTTGGGTTTAAATCTTTTAAAAAAACAAATTTAGTGCTGGTTATTTAGGTGAAAACCTTTTAAGCGGGAGGCAGGCTGGGGTGGGGGGTTAAAGATGTTAAGATTTCTTGGGTCTGGAGGATGGACAGGATTGAAATGGGACTTAGAGGTCAGCTCAGAGGGGGGTTGGGAGACAAAGTCAGAAGTGAATTCGTTGGTTTGGACATGTCTGGGAAGAGATGCTGGGTAAATTGAGAAAAGAATTTGGGAGTAGGTGCCAGGCAAGAAGAAGGCCTGAGAAGGTTTATGGATGGGGGTGGGGAGACATCGGGTTGGTGTAAAGGAAAAAATGCTGAGGACGGGGGAGATGGAAAAAGATGACCCGCTGTGGAAACTTTTAAAAGAACCCCCGAAAAAGAAGAAGAAAAAGAAGAAGGTCATTTAGTATTGCTTTTATTTTTAATCCAACAATTTATTTTTTTAAATTTTGGGGGTGGTTCTTTTTGGGTTTTTCCTGTTTTTTAACCTCTTGCCTGCCCCAAACAATGGCCGGGCCTTTTGTTTTATTTTTTTTTGTTGGCCACCTGATTGTATTAGATACCTGCATGAAAAAACGGGGACAATGCTTTCCCTAAAAATGTCCTCAGTGATTGAAATTTCAGATTTGTCTTAGCAGCTTAACTGGACCCGAGGGCTGCAGTAATGAAATCGTTAGGAATGATGTCCTCAGTGAAAGCATGCAAAGGGAAAAAGAAAAAAAAAAACTGTGGGGACTATTAGTTTGCCGACATGAAAATTTTTTGCCCCCGGGGAAATATTGTCCCCTAGTAAATGTCAATGGGTCCATTTTCCCTTTGGAAAGAGCAGTCGGGGGTCCCCAGCAGGGGGAAAAAGTTTCAGGCATTGGCATTTTTGTGCCTTTGGGCTTTTAAATTAAGACAAAATACCCCAGGATGATTTACTTTTTTGAGAATGGGGGGCTTACTGTTGTATTTTGCACCAAAAGTCAAGGCAATTTCTGGACCATGCTGGTCCGAAGACCCTTTTTTCTTTTACAAGCAATGCTCTGTTTGAAGGGTTAGGGGATTTAATTGGTGGCTTATGGATATTAATAGCTTGGGCCCTAGACATATTATGAAATTAAAAGGGTACAATAAAAAAAGTTATTTTTAAATCTAAATGTTTTTTTTTTCAGGGCTGTTTCCTCCAAGACCACGGGTCAAACAAAAAAATGTTTGGTTTTCTGACAAGAGTAGTCACAGATGAAAAATTGGAAAAAAAATTTAATAAATAGCATAAATCCTAACTGGTTCTAATTGTGGTGGCTTGGGCAAATTCATGTGATTTTTTTGGGTGGGGACACTGATGGCTATTCAGTTTTCCCTTTTTTTCACCTTTTAAAATATGCACACAGGCAGTTATGCCCGCCAAAATTTGGGGGACAGAAATATTTTGTGTCTTCATAAATCACCCTATGCTTTAGAAGCAAACTTCTAAAATATTTATAATCCTCACACTTGTGTAAAAAATACAGTTTAACAAAAGCTTGTTTCCTTCTTCTTTTCCAGCCTACTGTGCACATGTAATCCTTTATATACCCCACGGTCACTTTTTAGAATGGGGGAGGTCATAAAACTTACATTGGTGCTTGGACCCTCCAGTTTCCCAGAAGATGGAATGCCTCCTGTTAGAGTTTATCGTTCTTGTTTGAAAAGGGTTTGCTCTGTTGGTTCTGGACTTCCAGAGCTGAAAAGACGTTTTAAAAAATCAACCTTTATGGGCAAATGTGCCGTGGGTGGGGGGCTCCTATTTAGAGCTGGTTCCTAACATTTTATTTCTACCACAAAAGTCTCCCCCTTTAGAAACGTTTAAAAAATAACACTTTACATTTAACCCCAAGTTTTTATCCCAATTTAAAAAGGATATAGGTTTTCTTGAATTTGAAGTCCCTTCATTTCAAAAGGGCTTACTTTTTTTTCGGTTATGGAACAATATCCCGGTTCAAGATAGTAATCTGCCTTGTATTAAAAGTAAATTTAGTCTTTGTTTTTTTTTTTTGTTTTTAACTCTTTGAGGGCTGAATATTTTTTGCGGCTGCCCCGGGCTAAAGGGACGAAGAAAGGGGAAAATGAAATCTCAGAAAAATTTTTTTTTTGTTGAAATAGACTCAGTCAATTCTGA